>NC_056725.1:206188585-206233585 GCF_019279795.1 Protopterus annectens | reverse complement strand
AGATATATCGAGGCAGTGAAACTGTGACTTGAGCAGCCCAAACACATGCTCTATGATGTTCCTAGTTTGTGTGCCTGTCTCATTATGGCATTCTTCAGTAGGGGTGTGTGTGCATTTCAGATGGGAGTCATCATCCACAGTTCCAATGCATAGCCAGCATCCCCCAGTAGATGGTCATATGGGATGTCCCCCTGGCAAAATCTGGTACAGCTGTGATGCATGCCAGATATGGGAGTCATGATAACTGCCAGGGTTGCTGGCACACACACTCATGATAATGCCTTGGGCATTGCACATGACCTGGCAGTTGGAGTGATATCCCTTGTGGCTGACGTAGACTCTACCCTCCTCACTTGGCGGTGCTTTGATGTGTACATGAGTGCGGTCTTTGGCACCCAGTACCTCAGGGTAATGTGCTACATGGTGGAATAGATGCATACTGCTGGCCCTTTCCTCAGGTGTGAGGGGTATATAAATGTTCTCACTGGCATGTGTGTGCATGGCAACCAGGAACTGGTGGTGTACCCTGGATGCAGATGCCTGTGAGACCCCCATCATGTCCTCAGTTTGTCTTTGAAAAGTACATTTAGCTAGTATTCTAAGGGCTACACATACCTTTGCTTCCACTGGGATAGGTTCCTCTTTTTTGGCTCTGGGTCTGAGCTGAGGGCGGCAAAGCTCAGTGAGTTCTTCTAGAGTGTCCCTGTCCACCCTGTAGCGCTCTACAATCTCCAGCTCATGTAGCTCCTGGAAGTTTACCCTGGGCCTAAACACTCTTTTCCTTCTCAGTCTAGGCCTATAGTCAGCATCAGCATCAGCACTGCCCTCAGCCTCTAGCACATGCAGATGTAGAAGAGCAGCAGCCCCTATCATTCTGTCAGTTAAAATTCCCAAGTCTGTACTCCAATGGTGAAGAGAATGGTGAACAATCAGATTGTAGGGTGTATGCATACTTTATAGTGGTGTGCTGCAGATGCAAGCCAGTGTGATTGACAGACTATGATGCATTCCACCTGCCAGGTATATCACTGAGGAGTTTGAATGGTCCAATGTCAGTGAAATAGGGGTTATCCGTAATTTAGACATGATTGGTTTTCCCAGGCTATTTCCTTTTTTTTTAATGCCTTCCCTGCTAAGCAGTACTGCATGGAGTGCAAACCTGTGGCGCTGGTGTAAACACTGGTCAACAGTCTGGACACACCCCCATGCATGGGCATGCTTGGCATAGCTTAAACCAGCTAAAACATGCACCCTGCAGCTAAACAAAGATTAGCAGCCCTAAACACACCCCCTTGCTTAGCTGAGCAGCACACTGCACAAATGGGCACCACTGAGCTACAATCCACTTAAACATATAGTGACATACCCCCTTTTCCTATAAGCTAGCTGGTCTGGAGACACCAACATGGTTCTGGGGCTACACGCGTGTTATCTGCGGACACAGTGGCCCATTGTTGATATTCAGTAACCCATGTTCACTTGCATACAGTTCCTTGCACATAACCCTGATACTTCACTATTCCAGGGCCTACCTCCTTAGCAACCAAAAATATCAACCATTGTACATACTGCATGCAGGGCCCTATAATGCATTATTTTCACATATGTCATCCTTTTATTTTTAAAGATTTGTAATTTTTTTTTGCATAACGCCATCGTTGTGAGCTCCGCAAACCTAATATGGGTATTAAAAAAAAATATTTTATATTATTTTGCATTCATTTCTGGACTCACAGAGCATAGTTTTGCACATATCTCTGCTTATTATGACATTTTGACCTTCTAATTGGACTGTTACAGCTCCTGTTCAATTTTTACATTTCTGTACATGGAAATTTTCCGTGTACACTTCTAACACCAAAACAGGATCTGCATGAATACCTATCTGCTTCCTGGATTGCAAAACAACCTCATTTTCATGCAATTCACCTGCTTATAAGGTGATTTGCATGACACCGACACTTATGTATCTCCTTGCTCATGCATGCCCCTCTGCTCTGTTTACTGGCTCGCAGGGCTGCTTAACTCCATGTTAGCTCCACGCCACTCTGCCTACATGGAAAATCATTACATGTAGGCTTTATTTAATTCCCCCATATCGTTTATTTTCTCTGCTGTATATTCACAGAGTTTCCTTTGTATTAGTATATTAAATATTATGTATTTTAGCTTAGTGAAGTATCTGCTTAGAGATTTGAGAGACATCATGTTGCACTGAATACAAATCTCTTTTATACTTTGAGATCTTGGCTTGCATTGGTGATTAGTTTTCAAATGCTTGCTGACAACATATTCTGATAACAGAGAGGTTATTCATTTGAGTAATGTACTGTGCAAATAGAAAGCAATTGGTCTACATGTGTGTAGCACATAGACAGGTCTGGAGTTCTCTTTGTGTTGAGAGACCATTATTTTCATATCCTACTGGGATATAAAAAAGAGTATGCCGGACATTAAGATTGTATGAAGGGTGATGCTGCAATGTCTAGACTACATTGTAAGAAGGGTGGTTTGTCCTGCGTGAGGTGCATTCATCCTGTTTGAAAGATGAATGTAGCACTTATCTATCTGTTGGGTGCTTGTACTGTGATAGAAGAGGGACTTAAGAAAAGGTCAGACACCTCAAGGATGTTCCCAGAAAAATTTGATGAAAGTTCCTTGAAAAGTGTTTTTTTTTCATTCAGAGGCAGCACATTTTGGAAGAGTGGGATTCTCAAGATGAGTAATGGATACAATCCATAACAGGAGACACCAGAGTTCTCTGCTGATATCCAATTAATATATGGGAATAAGGACTGATAACCTAGAAGACAGTTCAGCACTTGCTAAGAGTGCTAAGAGTGAAAGAATGCATGATTGCACTGGAGGGGGAAGGCATAGCAGACCCCATCATACTGCTAGTGCACAGGTAGGCCACAAAGGAAGGAAGTTAGGCTGTAAACAAAAAGAAGAAGAAACTCCTGATGGCTGCCTAGATGATGGTCATTTATCACGCTATGGGGAGAACGACTGAGGCTGTATGTTCTAGTAAGACTTATTGTTGTCAGGCAGCAGGGATAAAAAAAAAATTAAAAATGTTAAAGCTCCTAATTCATATAATATACAGCTGTAATAATGGCAAAGAGAGAGAGAGAGAAACATATGAGAACCAAAGACTTTTCTGCCTTATTCCTTTCATTAAAGGTACAAGTTATTTCAGAATTCTTTATTTTTGTTTTATTGCTTATCTTAAATACACATTCTGGCTTCAAAATTGCTAACACAGTATAAAGGTAGATGGTGCAATTTTCTGTTAAATAGCTGATTCTCTCAAGGGTTGGGAATCACCCCTGATCCTCACAGGAAAAGTTACAGAGTGCATCGCCAATGCAATAGCTTATTTTACTTTATTTTACTTCATTGAATATCATTGACTTAAATTATTATTATTGTTTAAAAAAATGTAGGCTGAAACAATGCAGGTACAAGACTACCTGTTCACCATTTCTCTAAATAATTAAATTCTTGTCAAGGACTGCACTTTTTGCAGAACTCGTCTGCTGTGTGTTCATAGAGTTCATTCTGTGTTAGCATTTTTATATACAGTTATGTATTTTAGCTTAATGGATACTATGTTTAACATTATAGGAGACATCATGCTTTTCTGAATAAGAATGCTATTTGTACTCTAATACCTGTTCTCATAGTGGTAATTTATTTACAATGCATGCAGTCTATATATCTCAATAATGGTTTATTTGATTTAGTTGTCTTTATCTTTTGGAATTTTTTGTCTGAGGTTTTAAGGTTCTTATTCAGTCATTATGGCCTAACTAATATGAAATGCTTTAATCTGTTGCATGTCTTGCATGTTTCTATATTATGCATTTGTTGGAGTGTTATATATTTTCTAATAGATATATCTCATATATGTATTTTGAATAGCATCAAACTCTTCAAATTTTAGGTGCAAAGATGTTTGTAATTTTTGACTCAAGGTAGCGATTTGTTGAAGTGCACAGGACTACAGCAACAGTGAAGAAATACAGGTTGGAGAGCTGTAGGACGGGATGTTAATTATTGTCCTAGTATCAGTGTGATGCTGTTAAAGGCACTGAACTGATCTATGAGGTCACAGGCCTTGAATGTTTTTGTTTGTGAAGCTGAGACCAAAAAGGGAAGCCTTGAAGAAGTGCATGTTGAATATGTAGGACTTGTAACCAGCTGAGTATGACTAATGAGAGGCACACAGTAGCTAAATCAGAAACCTTGATGTAGCTTCATGTGGTTCATAGACCTCTGAACCAACAACACAAAATGCAGAGGCCTAATTTAAATTAACAACCACTACAGGAGTATGGCTGCAAAATGTGAACATAGAAATGGAGGGAAGGTAAAATTAAAGGTTTAGCAAAATGTCGGCTGTCAGTGTTTTCATGACCATTGGCTTTACTCTGTCTAACTCCACATGGCCTGGCCTCTGCTTATCTTTAAAAAGCTAATGCATTTATTATTAGGCTTGCCCACTCTACTCAGCTGACAAGTGGCAGCTAGAGGTTCCCAGGCTGTACTCTGAGACATTTGGTAGGTATTCCCTTTTCCTACTGTGTCATTGTCTGTGGAACTCCCTGTCTTGTCAGCTGACATAATGTCTATTGCTGCTTAACTTTGGGTAGTCACTGAATACTTGCTTAATTAAAAAGCATATGACTGCATATCTGTGGAAATTTAATTGCTTTTACATGCTTATTTCAAGTGAAGGCAGCTTTATATTACTTCATATTATTTACTAATAAATGTTAGAGTTTTGTAAAGTATTTATAATAATTTATATTGCTATATTATGTTTGTGTGATGCATAAGAGAAGAATGGCAAGTTGAATCTATGGGCATATGACAAAATGTCCGTGATAGTTTCTTTAATATAAAGCTTTTATAAAACAAGATGTTCAGCATAAAGAAACCATTATAAAAGTGGAGCAAACTATGATGTTACTTTAAAATGTCACTAATCAACATTGTTTCCATATTAGGTAAATATATATAAATATAAAGGCAAATATAACCCTTTCTTCTTATGAAAATAAAGTGTCAGAAGCAACACAAGCGAACAAATTATAAAATCAAACATGTCTTTGGAAAATAAAATTAATTGTGATATGCAACATTGTGAAAATTGCCCAAATTGTCTTACATTTCTGTAGGTTAACACAAAATCCTGGAGATTCTAAAACAAATATGTACGTGAATAAGGATATATAGTAATACATCTCAGGTGATGATGGACTCATCATTTTGAGGTATACTAAAGATTGTGCTTTAAAAATGTAAAACCTTGCCTGCAACCACCTTAACATGTTTGATTCCTAACTTCCCACTGCTCATCAGAGTCAATTTATCTTCACTAGTGAAAATGACTGTGTTTATTCAACACTATCTTACTCCAGGGCTTGCTGTTACCTAAAGCTCATTAGGATAATTTCTGCCCACTGAGCCTCCTCTTTGTTTTCAAGCCATGACAGTCTGACTAGCATGATATAAAAATGTGCACAACAGCCAGCATGAATCTGCTGCATATAGAGATAAAGTCCTGACTATGACACAGATGAGCTAAGTTTGACTAGAAGCTCATGCAATGGAAGTGTCACATGGTGGGGGGGGGTTGGGAGTGAATGGCCAGCTTGCTCACCCTGAGCTGGAGAGGCAGTTTGACTTGTTGTAATGTTGGCACCTAGCAGAGAAAGAGTTTATTAAATGCAACTATAGTCAAAGAGTGAGCTTGTTCCTTACCAAACCACCTGTGTAGCAACCGTCATGGGGCATGTATGGGAATTTGTTCATCTTCAAAGGAAGGCATTGAGGGTCAGAAGGGAGAAATGGTGAAATCAGCAGCAAGAGGACAGTAGTATTGCTGGAACTGAAGTCATGCTCAAGTCCTTGTGATTATCTTCATGTGCTGGACTCTGTTTTAAAATCTCACCAAGACAACAATTATATAAAGACTGCATTTTATATAGCATATATCTTGGACAAAAGTACGTTACACAATCAGAAAGACAGCTGGGTGCACTAGTCCCAGGATAAAAAAATTTCCAATCCTGGTAGGTGCACTGGTGCCAGCACTAGAAAAAATGGCAGTGCAGAATCCTCAAGACACAGAAACATTCCTACAATGGAGTTAGGCTAGTCTCACGGGGAATATGTCAGTCCTGCTATAGAAGGAAGTTGTAGTCCACAAAATTCACAAAAACTGATAGGCTAAAAAAGAGCCATAAAGATGATAGAGTGGACTACTGGGGACAAGGAAGAAATTATATATTGTTACTATTATGCAAGAAGCCCAGAATTCCCAGATAGAAGATATTAGAAAAGATTAAGGCCCATATTTAATAAACTGCATGTAGGAATAGCTTTATTCCTACATGGAGTGAATGGTGTCTATGTCCACATCTCCCTCTCGGCAGCATGCCTTGCATATTAATGAAGGTGAGCTGCTGAGGTGGAGCTGTGTACATGGATACTGAATCAGTGCAGGGGACATGTTACAGTAGTGCTGGCAGATCTGTAACATGGCCTCTGCACTGTCAAAGTGCCATATGGCACTTTACAATAGAAAACTGTGTCCGTGGACACTGAAATGATGAATGGGAAGGTAATGTAATGCAGGGTGTGTGTGACAAGTACTGTAACACAGACCCTGCATTGTGAAAGTGCCATACAGCACTGTACAATAAAAAAAGTGGCCTAGGACACATACATCCCAACCTCTTAGAGCAAGAAGTATGGACAAAGCCATTAGTAAAACTGGGCCAAAAGACCCTCATTTAAACACAAGTGTCCCATATAGTGCAGTCACACCCCAAGGTAACATAATGAAAGCACATAGGGGGAGGTTATATAAAGCAAAATATAAACACTTAATAATACTGTATCAGTAATGAGTAATTAATAGTCAATTCCTATTTTTTTAGACTGAAGAACCTTGTTTGTCCTTAGCTTAGTGTTGGCAAGCAGTGCTAAGCCAAGCTAAGCAATGATTTAAAGGGACCTGTCTGAGCAATACTTATCAATGCTTAGCTCTACTTAGCTGGTTTGCGCATTGCTAAAAAGTCCCATTCTAAGCAGTATTCAGCCCAGCTGAGTGGATTTGCACACCACTAAGCACTGCCCAGCATTTGCCACTTTAAGCACTGCTCAACTCAGCTTACCGGGTTTGCACACTGCTGAGCTTTGCTCAGCATTTTTAAAAATGGTCCAATGATGACAAAAGGTGGGAATATGGCCTTATTTAAACCACACAGGTGGGAATACAGGCAGAACCTGTTAGAGTTTGATCCCTGTAGGAGCTATGGCAGGTGCTGGTGAAGGAGCGTGCTTTCGGGTGCAGTGCTGGGACATGTTGGTCTCCAGAGTCATGGCCGAGCTCCTTGTAAAAAAAACATGACATCAGACTGCTGCAGGGCCAGTACCAGGGCTCAGAATACAAGTCTGAGGACTGGGACCATCTGGCATTTGGGCTCACCAATGCCACTGGCATTACCTGCACTGGTGAGCAGATCTGTCATCATTATGATGCCCTGAAATGGAGGAAGGGGGTGCTTTTGGCCCAATGGATCCAAGATGCTTGGGATGGGAATGCCCCAGAAGTTTGTAAGTATAGCAACTGGTGATTTATCAAATTATAGTATGAAAATCTGATAGACAGGTATGCATAATGGTGTGTTTTCTCCCCACAGCTGCAGAGGAGGGGGCTCGTAATGTGGAGGCCCATGGATGACAACTGGCAAGGCTGTGCTGACAGTGTGGTAAGTACAGATATATCTTGCAATATATAGTCCAATAAATAAGAAAGTGTAATTGTTTACCACCATTAGGTATAGTGTGTTCTGAGTATACTGAATAAATAGTTTGTCAGACCAATATTGATCTACAGGATATGCAGTACTACTGAACGTAGAATCTCAACTGTAAAAAAGCACTGTGTCATGTTACTCAAATAAAGATTTATACCACAAACTGTTGTGTTTAATCTGGTATGTTGTTGAAGAAATAGAATGTGTACAGGTGCTTCACAGCAAATATGGCTTTGACAGCATGCATTAACTGAAGTTGTTCTGATAACCAGCTGTTATGCAAAACTGTAGATTGTGGAGCTGTAAAACAAGATATAAATGAAATATGAAATATGTCCTGCACAAATATCTGAACCTTGAATAGTAATGTGTAATGTATTATAGTGTGTCCCCTGCAGCATTGCCTTGTGTTATCCTTTGCATTTCAGATCTTATTATTTCAAAGGATTAATACACAGTACACTAGCTGTCATGCATGAATCTTAAGCATGTATGCTCAACTGTTACTACAGTCTTTGGTGACACTACACTTAGATTAGAAGGTCAGACTGTCTAAACAAATGAGTATTAGGTAGAAATCAGTCAAGCAAGAGACAGTAGTTCCCCAGTAGCTCAGTGTGAGAAGAAATAGCTATATTTTTCATTTTTGCACACACAGACCGCTGTTGGAATCCAGGGAGAGGTACTAATGTATGAATATTTACACTCAAGTAATCTTGAATATTTGTAGAAACAGTCAGATACTGTTAACAGATATGTTTTCTACAGGTCTTACAGCTAAAGAAATTTTTGCAGTAGCTGTATGAAGGGTATACTAATAAACTGTGTACAACTGTTCCAGTGTCCAACCCCATGCCTGCAAATGACAGCAGGATTGGTACATACACCATACAAGTTTCCTGATACATGTCTCTCAAGTATCATGTTGTCTTGGCTAGTGATCATTGCTACCAATAACCTTGGACACAGATATGAATCCAGGTGAAGTATACCAATAGCACACTCACACATCAGTGCAGGGAACACCATCTTTGTCATATATGTAACCCTGACGTGTACGAGTCTCCTCTAGTCATGTACCCAGAGTTGTCACAGTTTGCTTCATACCATTCCAAGTTGGCAGTTTAACAGCTATGCATGTGCTACTGAAGCTATGGGTCACAGGTAGATGTAAAGTGAGGGCAGACCTGTAGAGTATTGATCAGTACTTTTGTGAAAAAAACAGAAGCCTATACAGTTGTTAATGGACCCCCCCACCCCTTATCTGCATCAATAATTATTATTCATACACTATGGGTATGTTGTTTTCAAAACCTAATGTTGGGACTTATGTTCTATTATTGTTCATATATTTAGTTGGTTGCATATTAGCATACCTAGCTCAGACACCATTGTTGGTGGCCTGTTGCCATAAATGTAACTGGCATGCTGTTACAATGTTGACTGTTATTCCGTTTATGCATGTGTTCTGTTTGTTATGCAACTGTTTCATATCTATTGTTCTGGGATAATTGGAACACCCACACATGGTGTTATAACTAATTTTGAAATGGTTTGTTAATGACTAACCAATACATTTTGAAAAATCTCAACACCATAGCATGCTTTGGAAGGCAGATCCCGGTGGCTCCACCTGTCCCACCTCATCTGGCCATGCCAGTGGGCCCCAGCGCATCTGGGGCCCAAGCCGGTATGGCCTCCTCCTCTGGTCCTGCACCACCCTTGGGTGGAACTGCCTCAGGGGATGGGGCCCGTCCCCCTGAGCATAGTTGTGGAGAGGAACCAGTCACCTGCCAACAGTTCTGAGGTATGGTGCACAGGGTCATCCAGACAGAGTTGATTGTACACCTGAGCCTGATCAAGGGCAGACTGGTACACCTCAAGGGACAGCCTGCCCCTGTTGTCCAGCCCCCAGCACAGCCACCTTCAAGGCTGTGAAGAGGCAGTAGTGACTGCCCATGGGTGGGGACCTCAGTCCCACTGTTTCCATCCGGGGCACATGGGTCTCCAATTCCCAACCATCCCTATCGTCCAAGGTGTTTGCCCCCTCATGTGTCATATACCACCCCTGTCTGCTGTCTTGTCTGTCCTGTCTGTCTGCAAAAGCAACCTCTTCTACCAAACCCACCTCCCCAAATATAGCTATGACCCTTCCCCAACATCCCACTCTCATCTTAAAAAAAAAAAAAAAAAAAAGGGCATCTGTCCCACAAACAACTATTGGCTCACATACATAGCTCTCCATTTTGCCCCCACATACACTGAAATCAGTCAATTTACCCTTGAATTACTCAACCAATGTATGTTGCCTAAACCCCTCACTGTGCGATGTGAGGCTCTAAATTCCAAGTTGTTGACATCATGCACAGCTATTGCTGCAGAAGAAATGGAGAGCTATGGTCCTTTCCTACACCCATCCTGCACATCCCTAGCTGCATTTAACATTGTTTTCCCCCCTGCTTGCCCCCATTTCACCATTTTCCTATCACCCTTTCTTATTTTTTTTTTTTTGAAATCAGCATGGGTTTAAGCAGGATAGGAAGTGCTAAATGAAGCCAAAATGGACTAAGAGCATCTTGGCATCACTGAACATCATGCAAACCCACACAAACCCGCTTAAAGCTGCTTAAAACTGCTTTAATTACTCTAACTCATTCAGCCTCCATTCCAACTCATTCAGCCTTTCTTCTGCCCAGCAACAAAATAACCAACACTACCAGGTTTTCAACACAGAACTCTGTACACTACAGTAACAGTAATGTATTACTACACCATATGAGCTGTGAGATTTACTCATGCTTTTGTAAATATATCATGCATTATGGTCTTTTAACATTAGGGGAAAAAAGTCATCACTGCCAAGTCTTGAACTGAGGACCCTGTGCACTACAGTCACAGCAATGTACCACTACACCATCTGAGCTGTCAGGTTTTAGAATGTTGTTGTAAATATATCATGCATTATGGTCATATATCATGCATTACAGTCATTTAACATTAGAGAAAAAAAGTCATCACACCCAATTCTCTAACCCACAACCTTATACACTAGAGTCAAAGCAATGCACCACTAAACCACTAAAGCAAACCAGCTCTGGAGAGTTAGCAATGCTTTTGTAAAGATATGCATTACAGATGTAGCAGGACAAAAATTAAAAACATGCAGACTATTGAACCTAGGACCTTTTGCACTACACTCACAACAACACACCAGTACACCAAACAGCTGCAGGTAATCACTGATGCTTTTGTAAAGATATCAGCCACTACAGGGATGTGACTGTTGGGAAAAATACATCACTGCTAATGTTTGGACCCAGAACCCACTGAACTACACTCAGGGGAACATACTAGTACACCAACTGACCACTAGAGTATGAGAACAGTTTTCACAAACATACCCTAATTGCTAGTTGCACAGTACTCCAATATATAGTGGCACAAATCACATTGTATTTGGGCCTGTAATGCAGATGCAGAACCAGTACACAAACAAAGGCTGCTGGATGTACAGGAGGACTACAATATCTAGCAGAGACAACAACTGCACAGACTGTTGCTGAATATCCACAATTATGTCCCCATTTATGGCAGGATTGTCATAACACCTAGTCTGTCTGATACATACTGGCAAGGCAGTGCAGATTGGGGTTACAAAATCATGACAGACAGCTCAGTGTCAACATCATACCATTGAAACACACATATCCATACAAATTCTATGTTACACAACGCATGCATGCACATATGTCTTACAAATACACATGCCAGATTAATGGCTTTCTAGCTCTATCTGTAACATTTCTAGCATCTGTCACATCTAGACACCCACAGTCCTGAGACACACACAACAGTCTGTGGCACAATAACTACAGGCATGTCAATTTTACATAGGAATAATTGAGCCCTGCAATGCCCTGTGAAACTGGTTGCCCCTACTGTAGTCAGTGCCAACCACAGCAGCACTTTAAAGGCCTACAGGGTGGGACACATCTTACAACTATCAATATGTTTAGTAAATGTTGACCATTCTATGGATGGCACTATTATGTAGCATATGCACCACAGCCACATGTGTCACCTGGACTGTTGTGGGTACCCTCAACCTAGCAATGCTGGGACACAACAGCTGACACCACACCCTCACTGACATTAACAGCTTGCTCTCCCCCAATGTCTTCACAATCCCTAGTCTAACTCCTGGCCAGAATGCAGCAGCTGTGGCCTGCTACACATGCAACAGTATGTCCATCTACCCGCTACAGACCTGACCTCCCTCACACACACCTACAGCAGAGCATCCACCCAAAAGCCAAACATAAAGGTTTGGGAGGAATGTTGAGGTTTTAAGGGACGTGTCATAGTCTCCCCCTACAAACATACCCAGCTGATAGACTAGCATCAACTATAGCAACATGCAGTCAGATAGAAAAGGATGTATCACACTCACGTCTTCCTACTCAGTCCAACAAACATTTACACAGTACACTGCTACACCACCTTGAAAGTCTAACAATGACCAGACATACATACCTCTCAACTGTACAGATTTCCACAGAATGTCCAGGTTTTTGGCTCATATTTATAACCTGTTACTCATAACATTTCTGGGATTCTGCTAAATCACTGGGATGATATCAGGAATGAAGTCACTAAATAATGATATACAATACCTCTCAACCTTTTAGTGCAAGAAATCTGGACAAAGCCTGACAAAATGGGGTGACAAAGGCCCAAAAATAGGGACATATTTTAAACATTAGTGTGATAAACTTTGCTAGAGTAACAGGGCTTGTTTCAACATACATTTTCTGAAAGATATGAAGTCTGAACTTCAGATGGATGTCATTATTTAGTGACTTCAGTCCTCAGATCATCCTAGTGATTTGCCAAAAAAACACAAATTGTATGAGGAACAGACCATAAATAAGAGCCAAAATTCTGGACATCCTGTGGAAATATGGACAGTTGAGAGGTATGTGATATACATATCAGTTTCAGTCTTCAAATCCCTCCGAAAATGTATGTACAAGCAAACCCTGTTACTCTAGCAAGTTTCTAACTGTACAACAGCAATACTTACAATATGTCCCTAATTTTGGAACTTTGTCCCCCCATTTTGTTGGGCTTGCTCCACATTTCTTGTGCTAAGATGTTAACAGATATGCAGTCATAGCATGCAAAACTGTGGACATAACACATAAATCCAAACAGTGGACAGTATTTCCACCCACCCTCTGTGATTCTGTAGCTCCCACACCTCGGTAATTTCCTCCTCACAGGCCAGGAAAAGGGGCAAGGCCCACATGAAGGACTTAATTATAGCACTGTGTTGCCATGGCATTTTCTAATGGAAAGACAGCACAGCTGTTCTGGATGCAATTAGCAAGGAGGAGACACAGATTAGTGTACAGGTCATCACCTGCTCATGAGCATTACCTACAAAAGGCAAGCTGCTGCCTATGCTAAACAGGTCTGAAACTTTTTCCTGAAAAACAGACTGTGAATCTGGAAAACAATCCTTGTGTATTTCTTCTGAGAAAACAGTACAGCACTATAACAGGTATGTCAAACAATTAAGCATGTATTTGAATGCAGATGGGGGGATGGCTCTGTCTGCAGTGACATAGATCACAGCTCTGGCCCCTGTGTCACCCCAGCAATGGTCAGCTCACATATAACTACTACTGGAGTGTCTGTTGTACAATACTGACTGTGACACTGCCAGTCCAGCTACCTGGGATGTTGTAAATATTCATATATCAGTTGTGAATATTACTATGATAAATATGCTTGTCTTACAAATGTAAGATTACTATATAGGTTATGTGGATAGTAAATAACTGGTGCAGAAGTGTGTGGAGAACTGTATGTTATGTACTGAGCTCATACCTCTTGGCTGTCCAGAGTTTTGCAGATTGACCACGTTTGCCTCATATTTTTAGTCATTTTCGCATACAGTTGTGTTTTGTCTGGCAATTCACTGGCAAATCATTAAAGTCATAAAGTAATAGCATACTGTTGAATGTCAGATGTCATATCCTTCAGAGTATTCCTGTGAATGCAAAACTCACTTTACTATCAACTGTCTAAGTGTGTTAGAGCAATATTTATAAAGTGTCACTATTTTTGGGCCTTTGTCCCCCATTTATTTGGGCCTTTGTCCAGATGTCTTACTCTAACAGGTTGAGAGGTATGACTGAGCTGCAAGAGTGTAAACACAGTGTGCCGTACTGACAAAGAACAGAAATGTATATCAAGTATTACCTGTGCAAATGTACGTATTAATAGTAGAAGTTAGAAGCCTCAAAAATACAGACATGAGTTGTAAAATGTCAACTAAATAAGTTGTACTTGTTTTGCGAATGTGTTATCTCAGGTTCAGTGCAGCAAACAGACAGAAATATCTACACCTACAGATTTTTGTATTGCCTTGAAAAATAAATAATTGCTAGGTTGAAAATGGAAAAGAGTTTTACTGTGTTATGACTTCCAGTGCTACACAGACATCAAACAGATATGTATGCCTGATGCAGAGTAGTATGTTAGTTGCTGTTAGCCTGTGAAATAAAAGTAGGCGACAAACACTAATGCAATATGAGATAACGCAGCATTAATGTGGATTATTACTTTCAGACCTATCTCACACAAACAGCTTTGCATGTTGTATAGGAACTAGGCAAATGTGACATTGTTTGCATATATATATATATATATATATATATATATATATATATATATATATATATATATATATATATATATATATATATATCTATATGGGAATATGGTATATCTGCCTGATGTTTGTGTTTTATCAGTCATCTCTGCATGTAATTTAGATTTGAAGCTCTGTATTTAAGCTTTGATGATTTCTATGTTGTATGTTATTCTAGTATTACATTTGTTTGGTTATATGTATTCTGTTCTGTTGTACGTTTAACAGTTTTTGGCTAGGGTCTGTTAAAAAAGTTACCAAAGAATTCCTTTGAAACATGTGAATAGCAACAGTTAAGTAGTGTGAGGAGCTGAGACACAGCATTGTTCTCTTAATTACAAATATCTGTAGTTAGCTGAAGTGTGTCTGTGTTGTGCAGTGCTCTGAGTATCAGTCATCTCTGCATTTAAAGTTGATTTGAAGCTCTTTAGTTAAGCTTTGGTCACATCTATTTTGCATCTTATTCCAGTATTACATTTGTTTTGTTAAAATTGTTCTGTTCTGTTGGAGTTGTAAAGGTTCCCCTTGTTGTGTTCAAATATTTGTTGGCTTTTGACTTGGCTGCCCCTTGTACAAATCTCATTTTGAACACATCTCCCAGTCGTATCTCATCAGCTTGTCCTACCGAGTAGACAGAGATCATTTGTAAAGGCCCACCTCCCTTAGTTTCTCAACCAGAATTTATTGTGTTTCATCCCTTCCCACGTAACTTATAAACAAAAAACATTTTACTGAATTTCTGACTATTCCAACTTTATTACTTCAATTTGCTTTTGCTGCCTGTTCTTACAATGACTCAGTTGCACTTATTCGGCTGCATTTATTACTGTTTATTAGTAGCCTGATGTAATTCTAACTGTTATGCTAAGGCTTAGGGTTTAAGCACATGGGCTTCAGGCCAGTTGTTTTACATGAAGAAGGTTTGTGGTATGCACTGTTGTGGGAGGAAAGGGTAGATTATGCCCTTCTGAGCTAGAAATTGCTGGTTAAAGGCTCATTGTGACTGCTTATTGAACTGTTTTTTTTTACATTGGTATGTCTTGTTTGCTGTAGAATACACTACAGCCTGACCTGCTGAATATAGTTTTGTTTGTATAACTTGAGCACTAATCCAGGTAATCTTTTTGGATAGGGTTCCCCTGCACCCTAGTGGCAGGAGTGTGCAGTTAGAAGTTGTGTGAATGGAGACTGCTATAACAGGGCTTTTTTCTGAGCTTTAGAATTGGTTAATTGGTTAATCTGTTTAAATTCATTTGCTCTTGTTTGCTATTGTCATATTTAAGTGTGTATCTGTTCACCTGTGTTACAGTGACCTAAACAGAGTTTAAATACCTTTAGCATAGTCTGGTTACAGGTTTTACTGCATTCACATCTGTTTGTGTGGTTCTTGTGTTTCCTGCTACGCCTTCTAGTGTTGTCCAAGGCCTACCTGCACCTACTGGGAGTAATTGAACTGGTTGGCACTGGTCTGCAATAGGGTGTTGAGCTAAGAGCTCAGGGACAAGGGTTGATTGGTCACTCCCAGTGCTCCTATTTTACCTTCATTTTTGTGGTATTTAAACCCAGCATGTGCATGGCTTTGTGCTTGTGTGCAGTTTTAACCCTTTGAGAGGTATCTCAGTTGAAATTCTTTCCCTTACCAGCACTCCTGTGTGAGTGAGACCCTCACCTGCAGGTACTGTCTTGATGTTATCCAGCCATACTCACACCTATAGTTGCTATCCTCAAATAGTACCCACTGTACTATCTCTGACCTCTCTTCCACAGATGCTGATAACCATGAATGGACAATATCCTGTGCTTTTTCGTGCTAGTCTGGTTGATGTGGGCATCCTGACACAGTGTAGGAACTGCCTTATGTACACAGACAACTTTCTATTGCTACCACCTAGGAACACAATATGTGACAGATGCAATCACATTAAGAACCTAGAATCTCTGCTGTCTCAGTCACAAGACATTGCATGATTGACAGACCACAATACTTTGCCAGAAATGGCCTTGATCTGTCTCTCCTGGGCTATAGGCTTCTGGCAAAGGCACTTGCCTCCCCCATATTTTCTTTTTTAGGCAAAGTCATGAGCACAAAATTACCAGCATGAAAGCATATTATAAACAAAATGTAAAGGTTATGCTGCTAACTGCTAGGAGTCTTGCATGAAACTGCAATCATTGCAAGCATTCCTTGTCCAGGAGGACATTTGTGCAGTCACTGAACCTGGTTCAAAGTTGTGGAGAGCACGCTAATCTTGCCAGGTTACTCATCCTACCATACTTTCAGACCCCCAAAAAGTGGGCTACAAAGCCAAAGGAGGTGGAGTTTCAAAATTTATCATAGACATACACACCTCCAGGCTGGTCATGCAGTATGATGCACAGGAGACACCCCATGTACAGTTAACTGTTGACAAAACACCTATTCAAATCATAGCTAGCTACAGACCTCCAACCATGACTCAGGACACCCACTGCACCTATCTGGACTTACTTGAATCCATTAAGATTCAACCCTCTACCCTGATGCTGGGTGACTTTAACTACTCAGCCATAGAGTGCAAGACCTATTCTACCCAAACATGAACGCACAGAGATTCCTCGGCTTTGTCAATACCAATGCATTGAATCAGCTGGTCCACACCCCTACAACAGGTGGAGATATCCTGTACCTGGTCCTAACCAACATGAGTAACTACTTATAGCACTCCTACAGTTCATCCTTCTTGGTAAGATCTGACCATAAAGCCATCACTTTTGAGGTGACCATCTCCCCCCCACCCCCCCCCCCCGTCAGAGTCAAACAAAAACACTTTTCCAAAGCTTGTTACAATCTCCTCAGAGCAGGTATACGTAGCTTCACAGCCACTATCCTTTCAGTTGGAACTAGCAGTAATGTCCAAGCCTACACCAAAAAACTATATCAGCACCTACATAACTGTATGGACTCAGCAATACTTGACAGGACAAAATCATCTCCTTCAAGCTAGAGTAAACTATGTGGTGGACAGCAGCAATACACAAACTCCATAATAGGTAGAAATATTTGCTGTACAGGGCCAATAAGGAGCAGGTACCATATTGGAAGCAATTTTACCTTTGTCTGAACAAGAAAATAAGGTCACAGGTGAATTACTGTAAGGCTAACTTCTTCTTCTTTCGGCTGCTCCCGTTAGGGGTTGCCACAGCAGATCAACTGTTTCCATTTTTTCCTGTCCTCTGCATCTTTCTCTGTCACACCAACCGCCTGCATGTCCTCTCTCACCACATCCATAAACCTTATCTTAGGCCTTCCTCTTTTCCTGTTACCTGGCAGCTTCATCCTTAGCATATTTTTCCCAATATACTCTGCATCCCTCCTCAGCACATGTCCAAACCAATGTAATCTTGCCTCTCTGGCTTTGTCTCCAAACTTTCCAACCTGGGCTGACCCTCTAATATACTTATTCATAATCCTGTCCATCCTTGTCACACCCAGTGCAAATCTTAACATCTTCAACTCTGCCACGTCAAGCTCTGACTCCTGCCTTTTGGTCAATGCCACTGTCTCCAACCCGTATAACATAGCTGGTCTCACTTCCCTCTTGAAGACCTTCCCTTTCACTCTTACTGGTACTCGTCTGTCACAAATCACTCCTAACACTCTTCTCCACCCACTCCATCCTGCCTGTACTCTCTTCTTCACCTCTCGTCCACACTCACCATTACTCTGAATTGTTGATCCCAAGTACTTAAACTCATCCACCTTCACCACCTCTACTCCCTGCATCCTCACCATTCCTCTGTCCTCCCTCTCATTCACACACATATATTCTGTCTTAGTCCTGCTGACCTTCATTCCTCTCCTCTCTAAAGCATATCTCCACCTCTCCAGGGTCTCCTCCACCTGTTCCCTACTCTCACTACAGATCACAATGTCATCTGCAAACATCATAGTCCACGGGGACTCCTGTCTGATCTCGTCTGTCAACCTGTCCATCACCATTGCAAATAAGAAAGGGCTCAGAGCTGATCCTTGATGTAATCCCACCTCCACCTTAAACGCATCCGTCACTCCCACCACAGACCTCACCGCTGTCACACTACCCTTGTACATATCCTATACCACTCTTACATACTTCTCTGACACTCCCGACTTCCTCATACAATACCACAATTCCTCTCTAGGCACCCTGTCATATGCTTTCTCTAAATCTACAAAGACATAATGCAACTCTGACCTTCTCTGTACTTCTCCATCAACAATCTCAGAGCAAACATCGCATCTGTAGTGCTCTTTCCTGGCATGAAACCATACTGCTGATCACTAATCATCACCTTCCTTCTTAACCTAGCTTCCACTACTCTTTCCCATAACTTCATGCTGTGACTGATCAATTTAATCCCTCTGTAGTTACTACAGCTCTGCACATCACCCTTATTCTTAAAATCGGTACCAAAACATGTTTTTTCCGTTCCTCAGACATCCTCTCACTTTCCAAGATTTCATTAAACAATCTAGTTAAAAACTCCACTGCCATTTCACCTAAACACCTCCATGCTTCCACAGGTATGTCATCTGGACCAACAGCCTTTCCATTTTTCATCCTCTTCATAGCTATCCTTACTTCCTCCTTGCTAATCCACTGCACTTCATGATTCACTATCTGCACATCATCCAACCTTCTCTCCCTCTCATTCTCTTCATTCATCAACCCCTCAAAGTACTCTTTCCATGTGCTCAACACACTCTCCTCGCTTGTGAGTACATTTCCCTCATTATCCTTTATCACCCTTACCTGCTGCACATCTTTACTAGCTCGGTCCCTCTGTCTAGCCAATCAGTACAGGTCCTTTTGTCTCTCCTTAGTGTCCAACCTTTTATACAACTCTTCATACGCCTTATCCTTAGCCTTCGCCACCTCTCTCTTTACCATGCACCTCATCTCCTTATACTCTTGTCTACTTTCTTCATCTCTTTGACAATCCCACTTCTTCTTCACCAACCTCTTTCTCTGTATACTCTCCTGTACTTCTTCATTCCACCACCAGGTCTCCTTGCCCTCCTTCCTCTTTCCAGATGTCACACCAAGCACCCTTCTAGCCACCTCTCTTACTAGCTCTGCTGTAGTTACCCAGCTATTCACTAACTCTTCACTGCCACCCAGTGCCTGTCTTAACTCTTCCCTGAACATCACCTCACAATTACCCTTTTTCAATTTCCCCCATTTGATCCTTGGTGCTGCCCTCACACTCATCCTCCTCTTCTTGATCACCAATGTCATCCTACAAACCACCATCCTATGCTGCCTAACTACACTTTCCTCTGCCACCACTTTACAGTCTCCAATCTCCTTCAGATTGACCCTTCTACATAAAATATAATCCACCTGTGTGCATCTTCCTCCTCTTTTGTATGTAAGGCTAACTTTGTGTGCAGATTGGATGCATCCACCAAGGGAAATCACAAGGCCTTCTTCATATATGTCCGCAATCTCAGAGGCAACACCCAAATCCACTCTGTACTGGTGATCAATAAGACCACATACACATATGCCATAGATATAGCCAACCTGCTGCAGACAGGGTAAGTGAAAACCTCACCCCCTGTCCCCCCATCAGTAAATAAGGACATCCCCCAGCACCTGCCCCCTCCTCTCATCATCATGGAGCAGATCCTTAATGCCCTCTCAAAGGCAACAAACTGAAGTCTCAGTGGGACCTGATAACATCCCTGGCTGTATCCTACATGAACTCAGGCATGAGCTCTTAGCTCCATTACACACCATAGTCAACCAAAGCCTGAGCACAAGGGTCATCGCAACTGCATGGTGAGCAGCCACTGTCATCCCTATACACAAAGGTGTAGCATTCACTGACCCAGGCAATCATATGCACATCAGCCTAATTAGCCTGATCTGCAATGCCATGGAATGAATTATCAAGGACCTTATAAATAGTGACATTGACAACCTCAAAACGCTTGACCCACACAGTTTGATATTGTCAAAGGGAGATCAGGCCTGTTAAACCTGGTCGACTTCTTTGAAGCAGTCACAAAACACATGGATGAGGGGAAAGATGGTGCACCCTGCCTACCTTCAGCTAGTCAAAGCCTCTGACAATATTCCCCAATCGGCCATAATACATAAGGTTACCCAGCTAGGCATCAACTTATATGTTACCAGATGGTTAGCTAACTGGATCAATGCTAGAACCTGCTCAGTTAAAGTAGTTCATAGGTTCATAGGTTCATAGGTTCATACTAGGCTATCTGCCCTAGGGCATTTATAAGCCTAGCCAGAGTGTGTTTGGCTTTCGCCACCCATTTTAAATTAATTTTGCTATGCCCTTTTTCGAGGTTAGCATACTGTGCCTCTGTCTAACAGTGACACAGAAGTGATACCTGGGGTAAACCTATGATCCCCCATCCACTCATCAAGATTCCTCTTGAAGAGAGTCAATGAGGGACTCTGCCTAATCTGGACTGGGATTTTATTCCAGAGTGAAGGGAGCCTCTGGGTTATGAATCTGTCCCTCCAGCATGTCCTATTTATTTCAGTGCTGAGGTTCAAGTCTCGCGAGCGCGTAGCTCGATGGGATTTGGATTTTCTGAGGTACAGCATGTCTATTAATTCCAGGTTGGACATGGCTTTATACAAGCCACCTCTAGTAGTAGACCCATAAAGAGTGGTGCACCCCAAGGATCGGTCTTGGGTCCTCTACTGTTTGGGATGTACTTTTCTGAGGTGCAAGCCAAAACCAGTGGCCTGTGGCTGACCAGGTTTACAGATGACTGCAAGCTGGGTGCTGTCTCACAATCCCCTAATGATGTGACCATCCTCCAAGAAGCACTTACCTCAAAGTAATGACTGGTGCCAGAAGCATTGTCTCAAACTGAATGCCAAGAAATGCATCATTATCCCTGTTGTGGTAGATGTCATCCACACTAATTATGACAATAATAACAACATACTAAGCATGCAATCAGTCATGAGGGACCTGGGCACCCAGGTTGATAGCAATCTGACAGTTTACCACCTCATTGGCAACATTGTATGGAAGGCTGTTTACATGGCCACTTCACAAATACGGGTATGTTATCCAGGAATCAAGAGGTCATAACATCCCTGTACTCCTCCCTTATCAGACCCATTACTAAGTACAATGCATCCATTAGCATGTACCTTGCCAAGCACATGCAGCAGTTGCAGAGACCACAGTGGTTACTGACCAGGAAAATCCAGGGTCTCAAACACCTATCCTAAACAGATAGGCTGAAAGCCCTGTCCCTCTACTCAGTCTCATACAGACTGATCATAAGTGACCTGTGTCTGGCAAACAAGCCCATTTCTGACCTAGCCTTGATGGAGTTGCTGCATATCCATAAGACAAACCCACATGTGCTACTTGCATGCAAGGCCTTCACCTAGTCTGTGACATGAATAGTACTTGTTGGCAGGATAGATTTGTTTCCCAAACACTACACTGTCTGTAAAATACACTCCCTCCCCATGTCTAGCACAGTACCTCTCTAGCCCTCTTTAAGAAGAAGCTGGACGGCTGCATGGGAAACAGAAAATACACCCCTGGGATCCCACTTGAGTCCCAGCTGGACAGGGGAAACAGGTGCTGACTTTGAAGGGACATGTGCGAAAATCTTGGCTAGGCTTATGAGGGCCTCTGAACCAATAGCCTAGTATCATCCCATGAACCTATGCACCTAGTACTTTACATGTTTCCTGTATGTATTGCAGACTGTCCTGCAATGTTGTCTTAACTGTGTAGTTACTGTATTGATAGAGTGTTATCTTGTTCCTTTATTAGATATTATCAAATATTGTTACACCTTGTCATTGTATCTGGTCTGTATAGCACTAAGTTAGCTTTTAGACTACTTGCATATGCACTCGGTGACACTGTATAGCCCACTTCAATAGCTTTGGTCTTGGTCATACTTACCATTTTTCTAATAGGCTCATCACACAGTAGGATCCATCACCCTTTGTTGAGGGCCTTACAGTAGCTGTTAAAGAGCTGGATTGTGGCAGTCAGAACTACCTTAAAGTCTGGATTGAGGTGCCCATAGGTAACAAAGTTGTAACAGACTTTAACAGGTGTGTGTGTGTGTGTGTGTGTGTGTGTGTGTGTGTGTCAAAACTCAAATAGCAAAGTGTGTGTGTGTCAGCTAGTTGGGCAGGGACCCGAAGTACTGGCTGGACAGAGAGGGTGATGGATCTTTTGGATTGACTGCTCTGCTAAGATGTTAACCTTATAACTGTGCCAGTGGGGGGGGGTGTTACTGGGGATATGGAGAAAGAGTGCGAAACCAGCCCCACACTGACTGTAATCTCTGTGTGCTCTAAAGAGTAATTGTATTTTAATGTGCATGTATTTGTAATCCTCCCATTGTGCACATCCATCACTGGTGGTAGTGGTGAGGATTGAGGCTCCCTGATGACTGGGCCAGTGCAGGGGCGTCACATTGACAGTACATACTGGTGGATGCAGATGGCATATCACATCATGTGCCATCATTGAGCCCCTCTCAGTCTGACAATGTCATACAGGATTATGTCACAGATTGTGACATACTCTGGCTAAGTGAGTGTGAACTCCACACCTGTATCTGATTGCCTGACACCTATGGCTAGCATTAAAAACACAAAACGTCGAGAAAAACACCTTTATGAAATAGCAAAGCTTTTGGGTTACTACCCTTCTTCAATACTAATACAACAATTCAATAAAACAATCAAATTTAAACAGGAGTCAAAGCAATCACATGATATGCAGCCCAAAAAAATCATGAGACCTACACACAAAATACAGATACAAAAAATACAGAAATTGTTGAATAAATATAAAACATAAAATAAAACCAAAGACTTCATGATATATATATATATAAGTATACAAATATGTAGCTGACAACCTATGGCTAGCATACCTGGTGATTCTCTGCAGCAGGACAGCATGTTATAGGTACTAGTAGTGGGTGGATGCTGACACTGGGCCAGCAGCAGTGAGTACATACTGAGCATGCAATGGAAGGGAATGGATACAGTACCAGATATCTAGGTACCATCACTGTGTCCCCAGGGGCCTGGCATGCCAAAGAGACATTCCCCAAACTATGCAGACAAACATCATGTATTGTACAACTGGTGTCCAGAAATACTCATTTGGCTGGCAGGGGGTCTACATCTAAAAAGAAAAGAAAAAGTGTCAAAACACTGAGTAATCCACACCCTGGTAGGAAGGATAGCAAAACACCATTTATTCACAGACTAAGCGCTTTCACCCTATGTCCATAGGGCATCATCAGAGTGAAGTAAACACAAAAAAATCTACATTTATACAACTCTAAAATGCAACACGCCCTCTACTAATTGATACTGTGCCATATTCTTAAAGAAATATGTTTAAAAAAACACTTGAACACATTAAAAATGTACTATGATAATAAATAACTAAGTAACTAAGTATGTATTTAACCATACAGAAATATGTGCAAATCCTGCTATTAATTAATATATACTATAAAAACACATAAAAACTTGATTAACAGATGCATATGACGGAAACATATGTGTTTTAAAAGCTTGCATATATGACATTACAAAAAAGCGAAAAACTATTTATAAAAAAACATTATTTCTAATGGTTACCTTAAACCTGCAATGCTCTTAACTTCAATACAGAACTTAGTGATACATTATCATTAATATCTGGAGATATTGTGGCGTTTGTCCTCAATTGCCATTCCAGCTCCAAATTCACCAAGTATAAGTTAACATCCCCCTCTCTAAAATGGTCAACAATTCTGTCAATAACAAAAAACAAGAATTTATTAAAACCCTCACATCTCACTGAATGATTGTATAGTGCACTTTCCTTCTTGCTTTTTTTAATGTCTCTTACATGCTCTAATATTCTTTCCTTCACTTTTCTAGTGGTATTACCCACATAGAACGCTGAACAGGTCAAACATGTAGATATATAGACCGCCATCCTAGTATTACAATTACAATTGCCTGGACAAGGTATCGAACCTTGGTATGCCTCTACCATAACATATGGACCTGTGTTAATAAACGTACATGCCTTACACATGTTGCATTTAGACATCCTGGATACCATTCTTTTCTTGTTACATGTTTTTTCAAATAGGTTCTTAAGGTTGGCACCTCTAGAAAAGGTCACTTTAGGGGCCAATCCTAACATATTTTTAATGTCAGGGCTTAAAATCTGGTTCCATGTATTGTTGACCATAATCCGTATTTGTGCAGCTTCATGATTAAAAGGCAATGCTAAAGATGTATCATAGTTTATCACCTTAATTTTGTAAATTTAGTCCCTGTGTTGGTATGCAGAATAGGTAAGAATTTTTCTTTTCTTTTTCTACGTACTTCATTCCTAATTTTAAAAATAACTTGTTGGGGTAACCTTTTTCTTGAAACATACCTATAAGAGTAAACATTTCTTTTTCAAAATCACCTTCACTGCTTGTCAGTCTTGAAATCATAACCATTTGACCCTTTACCTCACTCTTTTTTTGATGGTTAGGGTGACAACTATTGTAAAGTAGGAGGGAATTAGAATATGTTTTCTTTCTATGCACTCTAGAACTGAATTTTTTTATCATTTTTGTCCCAAAATAATGTAATGTCAAGAAAGTTGATGTTCTCATTACCAACCTTATATGTAAAATTCAAAAATGACGTAGTAGAATTTAAATAACTAATAAATTCTACAAGCTCACCTACTGACCCTCGCCATAAGATCAGTATGTCATCAAGGAATCTTAACTATGTAATCACTTTACCATACAAGTTGTGTATGAAAACAGTTTTCCTCCCACTTAGCTAACACCAGGTTTGCATATATGGGCGCACTTCACCTTCAAATAATAAAAAATTGTTCAATAACACTAATTCCATCAAATCAACTAAAAGTTGTCTTTTCACATTGTGCATACCCTCTTTGCCAGACAAGGCATCTCCAAAAAGCACCAAACCTTGGTTGTGTGGTATCGATGTGAATAAATTTGTAACATCAACTGTAACAAATAAAAAGTCATCATTAATAGAAATGTCCCTTAAGATTTCTAAACAGTGTCACGAATCCTTTAAAATGTGTTTATAATACTGTACACAGTTTTTACACCAGAAATCAATGTATGCTGCCATAGGCTCAGTTTTTGAGCCAGTTGCAGAGACAATGAGCCTGAATGGAGGGGTTGTGTAAATCTTTGTGGATTTTTGGAATTCCAAATATCTTAGGTGTTATTGGGAAATCCACAATCATATATTTATATTCAGCATAATCAAGTACATTCTGGGTTAAAAAATCGTGTAAGACCCAATTAATTTTACTGTATGCTCTCCTCATCTCATTGATTGAGACCCTCTCATACATTTCAGTGTCATTTAACAACTCATAAATTCTACATACATAGTCCTGGTCATCCATCAAAACAACCCCCCACTCTTGTCAGGCTTCATAACTCTGACCTGGTTATGCTCTTTGAGTTGTTTCAACACATTCCTTGCATCTGCTGTTAAATTATACTCCTGGTGTTTCCCTGAATTCTTGAGAATACATCTTATTTCATTTTCACCAACAGTCTCAAATGCAGCTACATGTAAATTGTTCGGTGGGACAAATGTACTTTTTTCTTTTTAACTGTGAATCATAAGGTACAACTGACTTCTGTTTGTCATGAAAATATAACTTCAAGTTTAATTGTCTAATAAAAAAGTTTAAAATGAGTCAATACTTTAGCAACATCTTGCTTAAAACTTGGCACAAATTAAAAACCTTTACTAAACAAAGTTATATGCACATCGCTTATGGTGTGCTGTGAAAAATTATAAATATTAAAACCGTTCTTAGAAATACAGTGACATACAAATTGGTCAGCAGGTAATAAATACATCATTGTAATGACCTTCATAAATAGAACTGTGTCCATTCAACATAATGTCACTAACACCTAGTTCCTCCATACAAATTGGTCAGCAGGTAATAAATACATCATTGTAATGACCTTCATAAATAGAACTGTGTCCATTCAACATAATGTCACTAACACCTAGTTCCTCCATTGGAGTTGATGGTAGAATTAATTCCTTCCTTGCTCCCCCCCCATTGTCTCTGTTGTCTGTTCTGTATTCTCTTGGACATTCTTAGGGGTGGAGGCTGTTCTAAAAAATCATTATTAGCAGCCTCACTTAATGGTTCAATGTCCCTGTGGAATTAATTTTCAGAACTGTTAGCCAAACCATTTTGTTCCTAAGCATGCTTACTAGGCAAAGGGTAAACAGTTTTACACATATAGTCATTAGTGTCTCTTAAAATTTTCTTTTGTTTTCTAGCTAAATTTTCCTTCATATATTTATCTGTTTCAACAAAAATGGAATGGTACATAAGCTTGTTGGCTTCAAACAGTAAATCACTATTAAGACTGTTGTATAGTTCAGTTAGTTATTTTTCTAGTACACACAGTTCGCGTTCATCTGCACTAGGTCTAACCCAGTGCAGTCAAAAAGTTCCAATAGTTCACCATGCATGATCGATCCTGTCTCTGTCTCATTGGGAAATTTTCATGTTCTTAGGCCTTTCGGCACCTGGTTTAGTTCCAATGAACATTTTAAATTATCTGCTTGCAGGCCTTTGAACTTTTTTAACAGCTTCTCAAATGTATGGAGCTGTGTGCGGACCGTACCATACCCTTCCCCTTGAGCGGGGTAGTTCGTAAACTGTAATTACAGTAATTTCATTACTGAACTAAAATTCAACAATGATCTACTTTCTGAATTCATCCAAACATCGTTTTTAGACTGGGTTTTAACCTCTGGTCTATTGAGACTAAGTCCTGAAGTCCATGGTGTGGAATGTATTGTTAATAATTCTGCCTGCAAATCCGACAGATTAATCTGGTCTGAACCATGAGCGTTCAGCATAGGTTGTTGCTGTTTGAGCAGCAGCAAAATTTCTTCTAGTTTCTTTAGTAGTCCCTCCATGCTCAGCAGTGGTAACCCAAGTGAATGGCACAACCACAAAATAAAACACTTAATCAAAGGAGCATAAAGACTTAAAAATAAAAGAAAAAGTGTCAAAACACTGAGTAATCCACAACCTGGTAGGAAGGATAGCAAAATACCGTTTATTCACAGACTAAGTGTTTTCACCCTATGTCCATAGGGCATCATCAGAGTGAATTAAACACAAAAAAATCTACATTTATACAACTCTAAAATGCAACACACCCTCTACTAATTGATACTGTGCCAATTAATTCTTAAAGAAATATGTTTAAAATACACTAGAACACATTAAAAATGTTCATACATACAGAGGAGGTTACTAGAGTACTGTCAGTAGGTCCCTCACAGGCCTAGCCATTACTTTAGCCCCAACAGATTCACCTATCAGCATCTGTTGTCCCTGAAATTGCTGGACACTGGTTGAACCCCAGGGACAGATGTATTTCCTTCTCATACACTCAACCTTGATGCAGTTGATGAGTGTATGCATGGTACTGTGTTTGACATGTTTGGGGAGGGTATTCCTGATACAGGGTAGCCCCTGGTAGCCAAACCTGACTCTCCAGCATGTGTGGCTGCTATCTCATATGTGAGTCAGGCCTCTTGTACTGGTAATGCACATTGAGCCATAGTCTTGTACTTGGGGCAGCCGTTGAAGGGCTGACCACAACATTGCCATCTTGGCATGCCACAGACACCTGTGGACAACATGATCAGTATCCAGTGGGACAGTACAGATTAGAGGTAATGTCCACCTTTTGGCTGGATGTAGTCCCTTTACCTATGTGGTGAACCACATACAAGCAATTCCTGATTACTGCCAATACTTGTTGCCTGAACACAACTATGTTGCCATCCAGGGTACCCAGGTCTGTCATCACAGTCTGTGTGTTTATGGGATTGGTGCTGATGTGAGAAATATTGGAGGCATGTCCTTGCCGTATGGCATGCTGACACTGTTGTCTGCATTCAGCTTGAGGTTAGGAACTTGGCAGCATGCCATACCCACTGTATGGCTCATTGCAGTATGTAAACAGCAGTTTGTGGCTCAATGAAAGACTGAAAAATACTTACACTTTACACAGCCTTAGACTGTACCTACATATGTGGGTGGTGCCAATTAGTATTCATACTTATATACAGGTGGATTATTGGGGGCACTAGGTAGTCACAGGACCTTCACATGTCTTCATATTGCACACACATAGGTGACACACAATGTGTGTCTGACATTATCAAATGTGGAGTGTGGGACACAACTTGTAGTAATGTAACAGTTGGCATTACATACCATTCCCAAGGTAAGTGCAACACACAGGACATCCTCTGGTTTGCTACTATGACATCTTCTTTCTGTAACATTAACTTAGCTTACAGTATTTGTCATACCATTAATGTGCTTCTGATGTGCAATAACTGCTCTATAGAACCAGTACATAACTGTATTTCATGTTTGTTGTCTTACACTCTTCGGACATCTTTACTGTTTTGGTTGTTGTCATAGGTCACACCTTACCAAACATGGACTGCAACCTGCTTGGTGGTACAGACATACCTCTCAACTGTACAGATTTTCACAGAATGTCCAGATTTTTGCCTCATATTTTTGGTCCATTTTCTCATAAACCTGTGCTTTTCTGGCAAATCATTGGCCAATCATTGAGGGTTGATGTCAGCAAATAATGACAGACATTTGAGTTTCAGACTTCATACATTTCAAAACATTTCTGCTAATGCAATCCCATTATTCTATCAACTCTCTAAGTTTGTAAGAGCAATATTTAAAAAGTGTCCCTATTTTGGGGCCTTTGCCCCCCCCACCCCATTATTTATTGCTTTGTAAGGATTTATTGCTCTAAGAGTTGAGAGGTATGGGTACAGATGGTGGCCATACCTGTGACCTCTGCACATGTCTGCAGATTGTCCTGATGTTTGACACATCATTTCTTTCCATCTCATAAAATTGTGTTTTTTCTGGCCAACGTTTTGGAAAACCATGATAGACTGACATTGTGCGTTAATGATGGATATTGTCATGTAGAAACACATACCCTTTGGAAAGTGTATTCAAATACATGACCTGTTCTGGTATCTACTGTCCATGTGTGGCACAGCAATATGTGAAAGCTGTGCTCAATGTTTGGTGTTTGCCCCAGTTTCCCATATGGCTTTAACCAGATGTCTTTCTGTGAGTGGTTAAGAAGTATGCTGGTGGCCATAGCACAGGTAGACTGCTCAAGGGGATGTAAATACATACATACAGACACACACACACACACACACACACACACACACACACACACACACACACACACACACACACACACACACACACACACACACACACACACACACACACACGCACACACACACACACACACACACACATATACATACACACACACACACACACACACACACACACACACACACACACACACACACACACACACACACACACACACACACACACACACACACACACACACACGCACACACATGCACACACACAGAAAAAGGTGGGTGTTGTGAGATTACAACCCCTACCTCACTTCTGTTACACAATGGAGCTCACCTTCATGCTGGCACATGCCACTGGTTACAACTGGTGTGCAATTGTCTGCGACAGGACAACACTCTATGCCTTTCCGGGTATCTCTGTCTATGACTCTCTCTCTCTGTCTGTCTCTCTCTCTCTCTTTATATATATATATATATATATGTATATATATATATATATATATATATATATATATATATATATATATATATATATATATATCATTGTCTGTCCCTCTCTTCCCCATATATCTATATGTGTGTATGCTTGAAATATATTTATATGTTTCCCATATATATGTATGTGTATCACACTCAAAATCTGCAGACACAGCACATATGGGCCACCTAGAGATAGCTGGGAGTAATCCTGTGTGCTGGGTGTGGGTAGAGACTGTTAACGTGTACATAGTTGTCTGTATGGAATAACATATATGCATAATACATTTGTATAGTCCGATGTGGGCTTAGACATGGGCTGTAAGTGTAGGAGCATGAGCATGCCCAGTATCACCTTCTATAGTAATAGTGGGAGTCCATTCTAGAGATGCCTGTACTCCCATCCAGGGTTTTGTATGCTACAGCCATACCTGTCAACCTGTTAGTACAAGAACTCTGGGGATAGCCTGCCAAAATGGGGGGACAATGGCCCAAACATAGGGAGATATTTTAAATATTGCTCTGATAAACTTAGAAAGTTGCTAGAGTAACAGGATTTGATTTTAGCAGACATTTTTTGACATATATGATGTATGACACTGAAATGTATATCATTATTTACTGACATAAATCCTCAGATCATCACAGTGATTTTCCAGAGACATACAAGATTTATGATGAGCAGACCAAAATTATGAGGCAAAGTATAGACATTCTTGCCAAATCGGCCAGTTGAGAGGTATGGCTACAGCCGATTGGCTGATGAAGCTGTGTAAACAGTCCAGTACCTCAGTCGTATATTGGCTGGTTATCTTCTGGTTGTGTGGTATCCTTCTTAACTGAAAAGTCATATCTTGGTGTGGGTACAGAGTGCATTGTACTTAACATAGATTTCCATAATATTTGTGTTATATTCTATATAGCACTGTGATTTCCTGGTATGTCAGTGGCAGAGCAGTACAGAGTAATGTGGTGAACCACTGAGAGACATTTGTTTATAGGTTCATAGGTTTATAAGAGGGTACTAGGCTAATGGCCCTGAAGCACTTATAACTCTAGCAGATGAGTGTGTAGCCCATGTTAAGACATGTTAGCACCCAGAGCCCCTGTCCAGCAGGGACAAAGGTAGAGCCACAGGACCGTATTTTCTGTTTCCCACCCAGTTAGCCAGGGTGCACTTCACAAGGGGTATTGAGGTATTCAGTTGATGTGGGAAGAGAATGTATTCCACAGATGGGGGGGGGTCTGTGGGACACATATCTGTCACACCAAGCCCTGTTATCACAGACCAGGTTGATGGTGTTCCTACAGGTTGCTTGAGTGGGACTTGACTTGCTGATGTGCAGCAGTCCCATCAAGGCAGGGTCTGGATTGCTTTGTATGGCAGACAGAGGTCACCTCTGAGGAGTCTATATGGAACTGAGTAGAGGGACAGTGCCTTTAGCCTATCTGTGTATGGGATGTGTTTGAGGGGCTGGATTCTCCAGGTGAGGAACCTCTGTGGTCTCTCCAGCTGCAGCATGTGCTTTGTTAGGTACATGCCAAAGGGGGGGGGGGTTGTACACAATAATAGGTCTTATATGGTTAGAATACATGGATCTTATGACCTCTTTGTCCCTGGATGAGATATACACCTTTGTGGAAAGGGATGACAGTGGCTGTCCTCCACTCAGCTGGGGCAAAGCCAGTACTCAGGCTTTGGGTGACTAGGGTGCCTAATTGTGCTGCCAGTTCATGCCTGAGTTCATGTAGGATGGGATGTATTCAGGTCCCATGGAGACTGCCTTTTTGCCCTTGAGAGGGCAGTGATACCCTGTTCCCTAGTGATAAGGGGTGGGTAGGTAGGCAAGTACTGGGGATGTCCTGCTTTACTGATGGGGGCAGAGGGGAGACATTTCCGCTGAATCTGTCAGCCAGTAGATTGGCTATATCTACAGCTTTTGTTTATGTGGTGTCCTTGATCACCAGTTCTGAACAGATCTGGGAGTTTCCTTTGAGACTGCAGATGTATGTGAAGAAGGGCTTATGATTGCCTGTCTTAGATGTGGGCAATTTGGACTCAGAGTTGCCTTTAGAGGATTTCACTAGTGCTGTTATTTGTTTGTTCAGGCTAAGGAGAGATTGCTTCCAATTGTACACCTGCTCCTTCTTGGTCTTGGACAGCAATGTTATCCTTTTGTTATATAGTTCCTTTATTGCAGATGTTTCAGACAGGTTTACTCTCCCTTGTGGAGGATTATGTTGTTTTGTCATTCCATGTATCTATGTGTATATATATATATATATATATATATATATATATATATATATATATATATATATATATATATATATATATATATATATATATATATATATATGCTGGTATTGCACTTTGGTGTACATTTGGAGTTGGTGCCTGTTCTTCCAATGGGGGGGGGGGGGGCTGTGCAGCTGTTTATACCATCCCTCAGGTGGTTGTGATCAGTTTGGGAGACAATTCCCTTTTACATAGCTAGATGGAGGTCAGGTGAGATGGTGATATCGAATGTGACCGCTTTGTTGTCGGATCTGGCCAGTTAGGATGATACCGTAGGGGTGCTGCAGTGGTTACTCATGTTGGTTACTACTAAGTACAACATATGTTTCACATCTTGTGGGGATATCAAGTAGCTGTCCAAAGGATTTAGCATTGATAAAATGGGGGAATCTCTGTGCATTTCTGCTCTGGCATGGTTGGTATTTCCAATTTATGGTTGGGTAATTAAAGTCAGCCAGGATTAAGGTAAAGGGTTGAATCTTGATAGATTTGTAGAGGGCCAGATAGGTGGGGTGGGCATCCTGAGTGAACTATTTTGGCCTGTAGCTACCTATAGTTTGAATAGGGGTCTTGTCAACGGTTAACGTTTTGCTGGAGTGTCTCATGTGCGTCAGACTGTTTGACCAGCCTAGAGGTGTGTATCTGTTTCATATTATATTTATAATCCATCTCCTTTGGCTTTGCTGGCCACATTGTGGGGTCTGGCTGTGTGGTCAGATGAGTGACCAGGTAAGGATGGGTTGCTCTCCACAGCTGTTAGTCCACAAATGTCAGCATATTCCAGGGTTAAGAATGCTTGCAATGAGTGTATTTTCATGTTTAGACTCCTAACGTTTAGCAGCATGACCTTTAATTTGCATTTTGATGACATTTCATGTTGGTTGTACCGACCTCATGACTTTCCCTAAAACAGCTACTATGTGGGAGGCAAGGGCCTTTGCCAGAAGCCTGAAGCCCAAGTGAGACAGATACAGGCAATCTCTAGCAAAGAAGTGTGGTCTGTCGATCATATGCTCCCAGGCTGTCAGGCACTGGATCCCCCAGGACGACACCAGAAAGTTAGCCACTTGTTAATGTCAATAATTTTCTGTCTGTATTGAGGCATTATTCTGGGTGACGGTAGAAAACTGCTTAAGCCTATGGACATACCTGCATGGGATACATATTCAGCATGCTCAATCATGTCTGTCTTCCTATAGTCCAGGGAGGTATATCTGAAGTCATTCACACCAACATGGACTGGGACAGACTCATAACAGTACCTGTTGTGGAGAGACTTCAGTGCATGTGTGATATGGCAGATGATGGCACCTGACAAACAAGTAAACATTATTGTCTCCTTATGCAGCCTAATGAGAGGCACATCTGTGTGTCTCACAATGATGTTTCATATGGGGTAATATGTTGGGTTTATGGTTGGGCCTTAGTGGTTGCCTGACACTGCTGTGTGGACTATTCCTGGTATGTGGTTTGGAGGTTTGTGGAGTTTTCATGTGTGTTTGGCACTGAGGTGTCCTTTGTTTGGGTTTGTATTTGTTGAGGACCAGTGTGGGTGATGTGGGTGATAAAAAATCATTCTTCCCCTCCAACCATCAGAGCCCACATACCAACCCAAAAAAATTCTGGTCCATCATTAACACAATCCTCCACCCCAGTACCCCTCCCACCCCAACCCCTTCCCTCTCAATTCAGCTACAGAAACTGCATCTCTTTTAAATAATCACTTTATAGAAACAATCCAAAGACTAACAACATAGTCCCAATTTCTCTCCCCTGACTTTACCTCCCAGCACTTCTTCCTCTAATACTGTCTCCTTACAACCTGCTCCCACTGCCTTTATCATATCCCAACTGAATAGACTAAATCCCTACTCTCTCTCTGTAGATAATTTACCTCCCCACTTCCTTAAAATTGCTGCCAATTTTATAGCCTACCCAGTATCTATCCTTATCAATCATTCAATCACAGAGTCTGTTGTCCCCAAAGTATGGAAATCCTTCTACACAATCCCTCCCCATAAAGGAGGTAACACTGACCCCTCAAACTATTGTCCCATCACAGCACATCTACCACTTTACTCTCATTCACCCAATCTGTAGCAGAAGCCCGGGATAACAACCTACTTCTTTCCTCTCTTTTCCTTGATCTCTCAACGGCTTTTGATACTGTTTCCCACTTTAAGCTATTAACTAAACTTTCTGACCTGGACCTGTCTACCCATTCCTTAGCCTTTTTCTCTAGTTATTTAACTAAGAGCCAGGGAATTGTTATGGCTAGGCTTGTATAGACCCTAGGGCCGATAGCCTAGTACCAACCTATGAACCTATGAACCTATGAACAGATTACAATTGGTGCACTGGCAAACTGTCACCTCCCCATTTCTTCCTGTCTACACTGCTGTTCCCCAAGGCTCTATTTTGGGTCCTCTCTTGTTCAATATCTTCACTAACAACTTACACTCTGCTACTAACCTCTCAATACTTTTACAATTTGCTGACGATTCTTCCCTTACAACCACTGCCCACAGTATCCCTGCATTTCTTTCTCTTACCCAAAACACTTTTTACTCCATTGAAACTTGGCTCACTGACAACCAACTAATATTAAACCCTAAAAAAAACTAAACTTCTTCTTTTTCTTCCTAAAACACTAGCACATCATAAAACCTCTTCCTGCATAATCTCTCTTAACAATACCATCATCAAACCAGAACCAGACATTAAATTACTTGGGGTTACCATTGATGATGAACTAAAATTTGATATACACATCAACCAATACATAAAAAAAAAAAAACACCAAAAACTAGGCCTCCTGTACCATAATCATAAATTTCTTTCTCCCTCATCCAAACCCACCCTAGCAACATCTCTCCTTTTAACCTGTCTTCTGTATGCTGCACCAGTCCTTACTAGCCTCCAGGCATCTCTACTCAGGAAACTAGAGCAAACATATAACAAAATAGCCAGGTTTGCCTCCAACCTCCCCTATAAATCCCACCACTCCCTTGCCCTAAAGACTTTAAAATGGCCTGAATTACCCAATCAACTGCTCCTTCCACAATTACATCTAGCACACTCTATCCTCTATAACCCTACTTACTGCTCCTCCATTTCTAATATGGTATTACTATGTAACCCCCGACACCAGCTTTGTACATCTGACAAACATCTTTTGGAAATGTATAAACCCCAAAAAAATATTGGAAAGTCGCTCTAGAAATACTCAGTAGCCCACTCCTGGAACTCTCTCCCACATAACATAAAAAGTATCCCCCATAAGTCCCAGTTCAAACTTGAACTTAAACACTACCTAAAAACACCTGTTCCTGTCCCTGTCAAGCTTCAACCTGACTTCCACTTGCCATTCTCCTAAATCTACTCCTTTTCTCTTGCATCCTTTCTCTTTCCTCAGTGTCTTCCTCCACTCCATAGTACTAATACTACCACATACCAACACCCTGTTCTTCTAAATAAACCATTGTATCCAGCTTATCTTGCTGTTACTGTATAGATATGTACAGAAACCTGTATAAAATGATTATACTAGCTAAATAACTCATTACATCCAGACTAGCTTGTTTATACTTTACTAGTCAGACTATCTTGTTGTTGCTGTTCAAGTTATACTATGAAACTGGTATAAAGCTGTTAAATAAGTTGACTTCACTGTATTGTATATATTCTATTTTATTTGCCATTTGTGATGTATATTTTTGCCTTGAATGACTGTAATAGTAACTGGAGCTTTTCTTCTCGGGTCTCCACTGAAAACGGTCCTCTGCCTTAGCTGGACTAACCCAGTTAACACATGACAATAACTAAATAAATAAATAAATAAATAAATAAATGTTTATTGACTGCATACAGTGCAGAGAACCTATGTTACTGCTCAATTTGTTCTGGTGTGCACATTCTCCCATTTTTCTGGCCAGTGGGTCCCCCTCCCCTTATATGTGTCTCTTTGTCCTTCTGTAGTACAGTCACAGGCTTTTTCCACAGCTGCTGCTGTTATGTATTTGTATTTCTGGTGTGAGCGAGTTAGATGTCATAACATCACACACAGGGTTATGGACTTCACACCTCTGAGTGTACCTGTTCATAGGATCATAGGAGATTACTAGGCTAATAGCTCTGGGGCCCTTACAAGCCTAGCCAGAAATATATCCCCAGAAAAGAAACCACAATCAGCAGCTTTCAGCCCTGTCAATGAGGGACACAGGTGCCACCCCTGGGATACATGTTTGGTTGCCCATCCACTCATCAAGGTTGTGCTTGAGGAGGATCAGCAACATACTTTTTTAATATGTATGGGGAGTGCATTCCAGAGGCAGGTCAGCTTATAGGAGACAAACCTGTCTCTCCAGGAGGGTTTGTTAATGTCACATATTAGATTTAAGAACTTTTGATGGGGTACTACGCGAGGAGTTAGACTTATGAATATGGAGTATTTGTACTAGACCAGGGTCTGAGATTGCCTTGTGGGCAAGACACAGGTCATCTCTGAGCAATCTGTATGATACAGAGTAGAGTGATGCTGATTTAAGCCTGTCCACATAGGACCTCTGCCTCAGGTGTTGGAGGCCATGGATTCTCTTTGTGAGGTATTTCTGTGGCCTTTCCAGTTGGTGCAGGTGTTTGGAGAGGTACATACCAAATGGGACATTGTACTCAATTATTGGCTTAATGAGAGAGGAGTACAGAGAGGTAATAACTTCTTTTTTTCGGGATGTGATCCCTTTACTTATGATATGAACCAAGTAGAAGTCTTTTCTGACCACTACCACTATATGATGTTCAAATGTGACATTGTTGTTGACTTGTGTACTCAGGTGTTTGAGCAAAGGTTGTGTGCCTAGGGGTTTGCCGCTAATGTGGTAATCAGTAGGGGCTGTGTTTTTGATGAATGGTATGATAATAAACTGTTTTGCATTTAACTTAAGGCCATGAGTTTGGCACCAGTCATCTGTGGCTGTGAGACCCTCTTGAACTATGTTAACATAATTTGGGGAGTCAATGACAGCACCCAATTACAGTTGTCCGCACACTTGGTCAGCCACATGACTTTTGTCTTTTCCTGGACCTCTGAGAAGTAGATAGCAAACAGTAGGGGTCCCAGGATAGATCCCTGGTAAACACTAGTAGTGACAAGTCTGCTATCAGAGTAGTGGCATCTATTTTGACCTTGTGGGTCCTATCAGTGAACCAGTTGGTCATCCATGTAATGACACAGGAATTTATACCAAGTTCTGTCACTTTTTGATGATGCCCAAGTGGAGAATTGTGTCAATGGCTTTGGCCAAGTCAAGTTAAGCTGTGTGTACTGGCTTTCCCTCATCCGGTGCCTTGGTGGCAGTCTCAAAAAGGTCAACCAAGTTCAACAGGCCCTTGACAAATCCGACCTGGCTGGGGTCAAGTGCTTCTAGATTGCCTATGTCCTTGTTTATGAGGTACATAATAATATGCTCCATGACCTTACAGATCAGATTTGTCAAGCTAATGGGGTGATAGTTTCCAGGGTCAGTGGTGGTGCCACCTTTGTGCAAAGGGATGACAATGGCAGTTCTTCATTCTTGGGGAATGAAGCCTGTACTTTGGCTATGGTTGAGTAAGGTACTCAATGGTGAGGCTAGTTCTCACTGGAGATATTGCAGAATACAGCCTGGGATACTATCAGGTCCCATGGCAGCTGTGTTGTTTGGCTTGGATAGGGACTTTAACACTTGATCTACAGAGATGTGAGATGCGGGGCAAGTATCATGGATGTGGAATTTGCCTTTGGGGGGACAGGTGATGTTTGTGCTGAAGCTATCTGCTAGCAGGTTGGCTAAGTCAAAAGGCTCAGTGTAAGTGGCACCATTAAAAAGTAATTCAGAATAGACCTGGGCTTAGCCATGGAGGTTTTTTATATAACTGAAAAAGGCTTTGTGGTTAGCCTTTGTTTCAGAGGCTAGAGTCAATTCATAATTGGCTTTGGAGGATTTCACTAATAATCTACTTTGCTTGTTGAGCCTAAGGAGGGAGTTTTTCCAGTTGGGAATCTGTGCCTTTTTACTGTTGGACAACAGTTGTACAGCCTGTGATTTGGTTCTACTATATTTATCAGTACAACAGTTGCTTCCTTTTGTTGTAAAGCCTGTTGTTAGTGGATTCCACCACATAGGTTTGTGTTTCCTTGAAAAGCAGGTTTTAATTCTGTTGGGTATGGCTGAGTCCATGCAGTTGTACAGGTGCTTGTATACTGCACTGGCATACTGTTCAGCATATTTGTCTGCATCCTCCGGGGGAGGACGGTGGTGTGTAGCTACTGATACCTTCCCATAGAAGGTTGTAGTCAGCTTTTGAGATGTTATAGTCAGAAGAACCTAACCTGTTTAGCAGGTTATCCATCATTGCACCCCTACATCTGCTGTGGTCCTCAGACAGTTTGTGTTGCAATGTTATTATAAGGCTACATCTTGGCCATAGCTGTCAAACCATCACAGACTGACATCTGGACAGGCCCATATATAACAGTCAGACACAGGCCCACACATGGGGACAGGGTGTTAATATTGGTCTGCCAAACGTAGACAGTTGGGAGAACAGTTTAGTATTAGCTTGCTTTTTCTTATGGGTATGATGTCTGCTTCTCCACTGTCTGCCATTGATGTTTTCACATCAACCTTTATTGTTTTTCAAGTAGTTTGTCAGGCAAATGCAATGTTATGACAAGCACAACAGATATATGAGGCATATTTGTGGTCCTTCAGTGACACCCTGACATTCCAGTGACTTGTCAGTACTGACACAGTAAGGAGGCAGCCATTTATAACCTGGCACTACACTGACTTTCATAAACCTGCTGTCTTACTAGGCAACTGTGTAGGTTACTCCAAACTGTGTACTGTCCAGGTGTGTGGGCCCCTGTCCCTGAATGGTCCAGCTTTCCTGCAGTAACACATATTGACTTCTGGATGCTATGTACTACTCCTACCATAGGTGTAGCTGACATGCAACATAGTTTGCATGGACAGTCTTGAAACATGGACCCTGTCAACCACAGTACTGTACTTAGACCACTAAGCCACAACAGCCAAGAGTAAGTGCTGCCTAACTCCTGACAGTATAAACCATCCATATACATAGCTCATTGACCCCTACATATTGTGGACATGCAGCAAGTTAGCAAGTTGATTGGTGCAGACCTGGGAATGTGTGCTTTGCTGCTATTACCCTTCAAAAGTAAATATTCCTGCATTTCTATGGGAAGACAGGTGTATTGGGGGAGGGAGCATACTTCTCAACTGTACACATTTCCACAGACTGTGCAGATGTTTGCTTGACATTTTGGATCCATTTAGCATAGTATTGTGCTTGTCTTGGAGAATACTGGCATATCACTGGAGACCGAAGGTTAGACAGTTATTACAGACATCTGATTTTCAGACTTCTTACTCTTCGGAGACTTAAGGCAATTGCAAAACTTGCTGTGATATCAGTGTGTAAGTTTGTAAGTGGTATAGTTCATCACTGTCCCTGTTTGTGGGCCTTTGCTTCTGGCTTTGTACAGCTGACTTACTGTGAGAGGCTGAGAGGTCTGTATGGGACTCCAATGTTGACATCCATGCATGTGACCTATGACCTCACAGTTTGTTAGTCCCCCACATATACTGTAGTGAAGTTTGTCACCTAGGGGACTACTGCATATTCTGGGTAAGCCAGCATTTGGCAGACATTTCCTGTTGTCCCACATAGCTTTCAGTTGTCTGCTGCTATCCCTGTAGGCCACCCCATTCCCTTGCATACATGTAGTAATACCATAGATATGCTAGCACAATGTAATACAACATTAAGTTGTTGTTAAGAAGAATGATTTAGGTTATGCCTGCATCAGTTGTGAGGACAGTGCTCTTAAACAGCCCATATCTGACTATGTCAGATGCATGCAGTACACAGCCTATACATGGTAAGGTACAAGTGGTGTGATATGTGTGGCATCCTTTTTACTGTGTGTGTGAGTCAGAGAGAGGTGTCAGTCTCTGGGTCCCTAGGGTGTCAGTATATGTGCTATGCATTGCCTCTTTACCAGGGCCAGGGCATACTGGGCATGCCTACGTTTGCCTATAGGCAGAGGCTCAGGGTGTTCCTCCTCCGAGTCCTCCTGTGCCTGTGGGGACCTTGGCAATGGTGGGGGACTGTGTCCCTCTTCCCTGTGATGTTCCTGTCACAGCTGTTTCCACAGGATCATATTGTGTAGCATGGCAGATACAATGAACATGTGTGCACATGTGGCTGGAGAGTACTGCAGGTTTCCTCCGGATATGTCAGGGCAGTGGAACCGTGACTTGAGCAGCCCAAACACATGCTCTACAATGTTTCTAGTTTGTGTGTGTGCCTCATTATGGCGTTCTTCAGTGTGTGTGTGTGTGTGTGTGTGTGTGTGTGTGTGTGTGTGTGTGTGTGTGTGTGTGTGTGCATTTCTGATGGGTGTCATCATCTACATGGTTCCAGTGCAATAGCCAGGATCCCCCACTAGATAGCTGTACAGGATGTCCCCCCTGGCAAATGCCTGGTACAGCTGTAAGGCATGCCAGATGTGGGAGTTGTGATAACTGCCATGGCTGCCAGCACACGCATTGATGATAATGACCTGGGCATTGCACATGATCTGGCAGTTGATGGAGTGAAAGCCCTTGCGGTTGATGTAGACTCTACCCTCTTCACTGAGTGGTACTTTGATGTGGACATGAGTGCAGTTTCTGGCACCCAGTACCTCTAGGTAGTTTTCTACATGTTGGAAGAGACGCATATTGCTGGTCCTCTCCTCAGAGGTGCTAGGGAAATAAATGTGCTCACTGGCATGTCTTAGCATGACATCCAGGATCTGGTGGAGTACCCTGGATGAGGATGCAAGTGAGACCCCCATGAGATTCCCAGTAGGTCTTTGGAAAATACCTGTAGCTAGTATTCTTAAGGCTACACATACATTTGTTTCAACTGGGATAGGTTCCCCTCTGTTGGCTCTGGGTCTGAGGTGAGGGTGGCAGAGCTCAGTGAGTTGCTGAAGTATGTCCCTCTCCACCCTGTAGCACCCTACTATCTCCAGCTCATGCAGCTCCTGAAAGGTTACCCTGTGTCTGAACATTCTCCTCCTCCTCAGTCTGGGCTGGTTGTCAGCATCATCCTCATCACTGCCCTCAGTCTGTAGCACTTAGAGATGTAGCAAAGTAGCAGCAGCCACTATCATTTTGTCAGTTAAAATTCCCAAGTGTGTACTCCAATGGTACTCCAATGGTACAGAGTTTATGGGAAAAAACAGACTGAAGAGTGTCTGCATACTTTATACTGGTGTGCCGTAGATGCTCCCTGTGTGATTGGCTGACTATAATACATTCCACCTGCCAGCTACATTACTGAGGGGTTTGAATGGGCCACTGTGAGTGGCAGAGGCCTTATTATTCATTTATAGTTGATTGCCTTTATTCTGGTATTTCCTCCCCTTTTAAACCTCGTGGTGCACTGCACAAACAGCTTCAGCTAGAGTAAACATTGCTGACAGGAAAGGGCCCTCCCCTGGACACGAACTAGCTAAGCAGCCTCAGACACACCCCCTTGCTTAGCTGTGCTTAGATGAGCACAAACAGAAGCCACAGAGCTCCAATGTCCTTAAACTAAGCATGACACACCCCCTTTTCATGTCAGCTGCTTCTTCTGCCTACACCACTGCATTATAGCTCCTACACGGTTAGGTCCCTATGGACACGGTCTCCCAATTTGCTATTCAGTAAACTTGGCTCATTTACATATCCGTACTTGCTTATGCCCTAGTTACACTGATACAACAGAGCCTATGTCCTTAGCAACCACTGTTACCTGCCATTGTTATGAGTCTGCATGCTGGCCAGTATAATGTAAAAATTGATTTTAACATTTATATTGCCTTTTTAATATTTTTTTTTATTTTTTACAGGATTGCATGTTTGTGTGCCGCTTAAACAGCCCATAGCTGCTAAAAAAAACACTTTCGATTTTAACAATTTTGCACCACTTTGGCATGCCAATGGACTTACTTTTGGCCATTGGCATGCCTAATTAACATAATACATGCTTTACTTTAAGTTGTCATGGCCCTGTTTTTATTTTTGTAGTCATGTATGCAGTTACTAACCGCATACATTTCTGCTCCAGACACGGCTCCTACACAGATGCCTGTCTGCTTGCTGGATCACAAATTCACCTCATTTCCATGGTTTTCACCAGCAGGGAGGCTTGTCCACAGCCCCAGCCTTGTTTCTTGGATCACACAGGCTCCGAACTCCATGCTTGATCTGTGCCACTATGCTTACATGGAGATTAGTGCTGCATAAGCTTTATTGAATTACCCCCAATATCTATTTACCTGCACTAGACAGAGATCAAATATTAATGCAGTTGAGTTTACCACTGGGTAAGCTTTAATATGAAATATTTTGAAACCTTGTACATAGTGTGGTTTTGGATTTATTAATGCAAATATGAACGAGCAATATTTGATACTTAGAGGCATCAGTAGGAGTTACCTGCATATGCACCTTGAGGCGTCACTCGGATGTAAGGCCCTTAATTTATCTTGATTGAGGAAAGGAAAGCTACATACTTAACTAGTTCCAGTTCACATTTCTACTGTCTGTATGCTGAATGCTCAACTCTCTCTAATGCTGTCATTAAAAAAATCCTTTTAGAGCTTTTATTAAAAGTAAAAAATATTCATACATAGAAAGACATATCAAGTATAGTACTGTGATTACTTATTTCCTCTCTAGAAAATTAATATGACATTTAATTACAGACATATTTAAAGGTGTAGAAACTATGACATGTGTCTTACTAGTGCCATTACTTCCAGGTCCCCTGATTATATAATACAATTATAGTCAATTTTATTTGGAATTTTCAAAATTGTTATTGTAGTAAAAAACATATTTTAGTAAATCCTATCAAGTTTAAGACTGTCATATAACTTTCTGAATTGTACATTGCCACTAAATGACAATTAATGCGCATTACTGTAAAACACTTATATAATTTTACCTAACTTTGTCAAAACTGCTGTGTGTTATATCCTGCAATGTTGTTGAGCTGTTATGATATATTTTTGTAAATAAAATTTGCTTAAAATATTAAAATACAGATAAACAATTGCAGATAGCACAGGTGTTCTTACCTGTTTTTATTAATTATAACTACCCACTTGTCTTTATCATGCATTAAACATCTGATTATTTCATATTTTTGAAATAACCTAGTAAATGTGAGGGAGAGGGTCTTGTCCAGGTCCATTTCCCTGATTAATTTTAAATGTTGGCTTATCATATGGTTTCACACTTGTCTATCAAATTCAAAGTGTTCTTTTCAGTGACTTTAGAGACAGCAAGAATGGTTTTAAAACCTCCAAACTTTGGTCATGTATGCCTAGAAATGTTTAAGCTACTTGTAACATTATTTTACCATCAGAATGTCCAGTAAATGAACTGTTTCTGTCTGGTTCTTATTCACATGGATTATATCTAGTAGCTGGGTAATCTAAAAATTAGCCTTAACAAGGAAATAATAAAACTTCAAAATACATATGACTTGTGTGTCTTAAAAGGTCACTATATAGCCTGTCAGCCATGCCATTCACTCATATGCTTCACTCGTGAAAAGAAATAGCTTAGATCTGTTTCATATTCTGTTGCTTTAAATTCAGCAGCTTCAAAAATCATCAGAAGTATTGTACTTTATCCTGCGGTGCTTCGCTGTGTACTCTAATAAAAAAACTACCATGTATGCTTGTCATGTCTGGTAGCTGCGCATATTTTTATCTGCTATTGTTTTAATTTTAATTAGATGATGTGTTCATTTGTATTTCGCTTCTTGCTGTTTCAGGAATGACAGTCAATGAGAATTGTGAAGCTAAGCACATTCTGAATATTTATTCCTTCACAGTCTCCTCTAATACTAACCTTGGATATTTGTAGATGGTGACTGGAAATATGTGGCAAAGTATTAAAGTTTAGTTAAGCTGTATAAAATATACAGAGGATACATCTTGCAACTAAATATTTTTGTACAAATAAGAATGCTTTCTAAAATTGCAAATGCACATAAATCTTTTTGATAAAGTGAAAAAAAGTCTTTATTTAACAGCCTCCTCTTTTTAGACCTTCGCAAACAAAATTCAATAAAAGGTGCAGCTGTAGAGCATGACTCCTTTAAGATTCTCTGACCACTTCTATCAGTACTCTTTTTATAAGCTGTTATCATTGTTCCCTTTTCCATTTCTACGTTTCATTAACAGTGTGCTACCTCTTTTATTTCGTTTCCTGTACACTCCTCCTGTAAACTGCATGCTTTCTCTGACCCTCTTTACTTTTTTAGAAAGCCAAAATAATATTTTTTGTCATT
>NC_056725.1:206143585-206183585 GCF_019279795.1 Protopterus annectens | reverse complement strand
AGTTTTTTTTTAATATTTGTAAGAAGGCTGGCAGTACACAAACCTGAGTTTCTTCACTTAGCTTAGTGCATTTTTAAAACATTTCATTGCTTGTATCTTTAACTGTGGAAAACAGTTGTATACAAATTCATGCATTCATTATCTGATACCTGATTTATCCTATTCATGCTAAAAACTGGTTTTGAGATATTCCAGATATGTAATAGGTATAAAGCAGAAAAAAATGAGCATAAAAGAAGCTGCAACACTTTTGGAAAAACAAAACGCAAGAAAGTGATGACTCATTGTTTCAAAGAAAAAAAGACAATAAACATGATTTTGAGTTGCTCAGATTGTAAGATGCTATCAGAGATAATAAGAGAAATACTCCTAGCATAATTATCTACATAAGGAAGAAGCATACAGATATGGCTGATGGAAGAAACTTCAAAATAGACAAAAAAATCAAAAGATAGATTCAGGGGCAAAAAAATACTTCAAAAAGGATCCTTGCTAGTATGAAAATGAACTAGGAAGAAAGCAGAAGCAATCAACTTGAAAGCAGTGGAGAGACAACATGTGAGGCATCCTCAGACAACATTGAATTACCTTGGAAAACTTTCTAACAAAACTGCTGCCCTTAACAAATAAAACTCAAGGTCTCCAAATACTTGCACCCACAATGGAAAATGTTCAGGCCACTGTCCATAAGGTAATGGAATGGGGATCAAGGACTGAGGACATTTAAATATCACTTAGACAAGCAGTGACCCAGGCTGTTGATTTTTAGCAATGTCAAGAGAATTTTTTTTAATAAATATTTAAATGTACTGCAAAAAAAAATTATTTGAAAGAACTAAGCTGAAATTTGCAAAATATGAGAATTAAAGCAAGGCAGCAGAACTTGATACTGACATCCAAAAGAGTTGGGACACCTAGTATTGTTCATAATATAAAACCTGCAGTGATGAATAAGTCTATAAAATGATCAGGGAAAGCTTCCATATTGAGAAATGTCATAGAGGGTTGCTAAGGCAACATATAACAGATAAAACTTGAATATACTGAGAGTGATGATCGTGAAGTTTCAATTAGTAAAGCAGAGGGATAGGCTTCTGATGCAAGCAGTGAAAATAAGAAAACTGATAGTAGTTGGAGTGACAATCACGCTCTTCATGGACTTGGCTATGGCCTATGCTTCAGTGAGGAAGATGTTATGGAATGAAGGAGTAAAGAGTACCATGGTATATTCTGTACAGTTAAACATTACATGGAATGATGCCCTATACTCATTGGTACATCAGTTTAAGCAGCAATGGCCTTAGTCACATTGGGAGTGGCACTGAAAGATCAAAAGCAAAGAATCCCGACTTCCCAAAATTCTGTAAGGTCTTAAGAAGTTTCATCAATTTGGCCTTTTTGAACTTTTGTAGATGAATGGTTCTTTTTTCCTATGTGCAGTGGGTCTCATTCAAGTTGGAAACTGCAAATGTGAGAGTATGTAGAATGCTAACCTATGATTGCTTATTTTGAAAAACAACTAAATAAAAAGGTTCTCCATGCAAACATTTAGTAATAATAGCATGAGTCTTCTAGTTCTCTTTTCTCTTCTTCCTTGCTTCATCTTTTTTTAATTGCTGAAGTTTATAAATACATTTTAGCATTGAAAGTTACTTTTCTGCCTGCTGCCTTCCAACCCTATACTTTTTTGCTGCCAGTTGTCCCCTTCTACCCTGTGGTTGAGAACCAATCTTTCAAGCAGCCATTAGGGTCTTTCTTTGTTTATAAACAAAAAGAATACGAACGACTCGGTGTAAAAACAAGGTGCATAAAACAGATACGTAAAATAAAATAAAATAAAATGCACCAAGTTAGCACACAAACATACGTTTATTCAAACCAAAAATAGAAAAAATAAAAATGGTTAGCGCTTTCACAACTACACTAGTTGCTTCATCAGACACAGCAGTTTAACATAATAAAGCTTATATAGAGGATACAATAAAGTCAGCTGACAATCCAATAGTCACATGTTCCAATGCTTATAAATGTGTAGCATTAAATATATGTAAATGTAAATATGCATAAAAACATAAATAAATATGCATTAATATACTAATAAAAGGTTAAAACATTACTATAAATATATATAAAAGACTTAGTTAAAATTCTTATAATAATATAATAATTCTAGTGCTTCAATGGTCTGGCTTTTAAAAAAGGTTTTAAGGAACTATTTCCATTCAAGCCAGGATAGTTCTCAGCATTCAACTTAAGAATCCATTTTTGTTCTATGCTTTCTGTAGTATTCTCTAAGTCACCTCCCCATATATTTGAGAGAACATGTTGAATAACAAAAAACGTAAAAGTATGAGACGAATCAGTTTTTCTAACATGATTTGCCAGTGCACTTGTCTCTTTACAATTATTTATATCTCTAACATGGTCAATGATCCTGTCTTTCAGGACCCTATTAGTTTTTCCTACATAATATGCAAAACAAATAGCTACGCCAACTTGGCATTGGTGTGCTGGGAACAATTTTCTATATTTACTGATAGTAACCCCTTTTTTGCACAAGTGTTGTGGTACATCCATTTTGTTGATGATGTTTTTATGTTATGGAACGGAAATGACAATGAACTTAAGAATTTCATAGATTATCTGCATAGTATGTTAAGGAGCATTGTCATGCACAGTCATACCCATGCACACTCATGCACATGTACACACACATGCACGTACACACACACACACACACACACACACACACACACACACACACACACACACACACACACACACACACACACACACACACACACACACACACACACACACACACACACACACACACACACACACACACACAGGCACACTGCAGCAATCATTGTGCTCAGTTTAGAGGTTCACTAATTCCCATAATGGCATGTTGTGGAAGAAAGGCAGAGCAGCCAGAAAACAATGACATGGATATAATGAGAATATGGAACCCCCACAAAGGTGGCCTAGCTGCCAATGACTAGACCCAAGATGCAAGAGCTGTGAACCAGTACTGATAAGTGCTGTACCACTATGACAACCAAAAGAGAGAGAAGAAAATCATAATCTCCTTCCTGTATGCGCTTATGCGCATACTGTATGGCTGGAAAGAAATCTGTGTGCAGGAATCTGTGTAACACAGCTTACTTAACTATAAAATTCCATTTAACCCTCAGCATAACCTAAAATTTGACATTCTCCTTTATGGCAGTTTTAAGAAATAAAGTTTGAGTTAATATGTATTTTTTGCTTATTCTCAGGATAAGATTCCTTACAAACCCATTGTACACTGTGCCTCATCTGGGTGAATTTAATGTGTGTAATATTCAAAAATCTAGTCCTTAGTCTTCATTTATTAACTGTAATTATTAGCCTTTCAGTTTAAACCAGAGAGAAAATGCTATGAACTGTTAGTCCCTGTAGTCTTGGCTCAGATATTCAGTTTCCACTTGTATACTGTGTGAATCTAGACGGCTCATTTATCCAGTACTATTCTTAGGTAATTCCTGAAGAGTCACTTGTACCTAGCTGTCTTACGTGGCTTGTATCTAATAAACGATTAAATAAATGAATACATGCCCATTAAATCCAGTAAAACCCAATGATTCTGATGGCTGCATTCAACACTAATAAATATCCAATGTCTTAGTGACAGCATTTCTTTTGTAAGTCACTGATAAGAAAAATAATGTGAACGTGCTGCTCTGGGAATGTAATGGTAGCAGCAGTGGATTGCTTGGACACAGGATCTGTATATCTTCAATGAGCAGGAAGTTGTACTTGAAAAGCCCAGATGCTGGTACAGGATGCGTACGTGTCAGAAGAGGGATACTAATGGATAATTGTTTTTAACATTGTAATGCAAAATGGCCTATGTCAAAGAAATGTTGTTGCCTTCTTTAGGGATAAAAGGTCTTCATGAGAAGAAATCAATTACATTTCACACTAATGAATTAATGTAAAAAATGCTCATTTAATGTTTTTTGATATGTCAGATAATATAAAATGCATCCTTTGAATTAAAAAAGGAAATAAACAAAGTCCTTGTTAGAATGATATAAGACTAAGCCAGCATGCAACTTTCAAAACAAACTGCATAAACACAGATGCATAAATGGCTTTGTGAAAAAAAAAGTTGCTTCTTTTCTGCAGGAAAAATATTGATGTACATTACTGGTCAATGTAACCTTAATAGATTTTTTTTTTCCTTTCATTGTCAAAAAATGTACCTCAAATGTAATAAAAAAAATCAGTAAGCACGTGATTGCTGCCTCTGTATCGGTGCAAATGTTCATGTGCTTTTAACTACTTTCTTGGCAATGCACATTCTCTTAATCTACAAACTGTGATAATATTCATTCATTCTTTTTATAAATCATAATATTTAGGGAAGCAAGTATAGCTTGTTAGCAAGCAAAACTGCTAGAACATTTGTATTGCTTGGAATACTGAGCAACATTGGAACATAATTAATGGCAGTAATATAAAGCATTATGATAGGGTCTCTGATCATAACCAACTTATTATGTCTTTGAGACAAGGATGCCAAAAAATGTGGTAACTTTTTGTAATGTTGGCACCCGCTAGAGTGAGTATCGAAACGCAGAGACTGAATGGTTGAAAGAATGGACATACATGTCCTAAGTCCAACATGCCATTTCTCGGAATATTCCCTTTTCTCCAAGCTATGGTGACCATAGAGTTGGTATGTATAAATTCAGGGGCTTTAAGAATACAAGTGATTTTCAAGATTCTCTGTTCTCCTGTGTTTTCAGCCTTTTTTTCAACTTGCCAGCACTTGACGTTTTGACTGCCGACATTTTAATAGGGAGCCAAGAAATTCACTTTGAGAACAAAGTTGGAAAGTTTTATCTTGTTGTCCATGCTGAGAATACATAATAAGAGTCTTGCTCATAATTCTTTGCAGTGCACAAAGCGTATCTGCTCCATGTAATACCAGTAAAAGAAAAAAAGAGAAAAAGTGTAGAATAGTATAGTGTTCTATTGACTTTTGAAATCTTTGTAAACATACAGAAATATTCCTGTTAACTTCTTTGCTTAAGGATTTTGAACAAATGCAAGTAATACTGAGGAGGAAGGGATCAAACTCAGAGACAGTCTTTAGATACTGCTCGAATTCACCTAAAATAGTAGAATAACAGATGTTGTATCAACATGCATTTTCTGAATAATAAGAGGTATAAAACATTAGAGTAGCATTGCTGACTGACTGTACTTCGTAGTCATATTCCAGAAATTCAAAGATTTTACAAAGGACAGAGCAAAAGTATGAGGCAAACTCAGGGATGTTCTGCAAAATGAGTGACAGCTCAAAGACACAGTAGACAGAAATGAAGTGCTCCTCTGTCAGAAAGTAAAACAGCTGCTAAAAGCTGTTAAACACTTCATTCTGCCACATGTTTTGTTCATACATCCGGCAGGTCGAGTGATGTTTTAACACTTTAATAAAAAAAAAAAAAAAAAAGCCTAGTCATGAAAATACAAGCTTGGCATATATATATATATATATATATATATATATATATATATATATATATATATATATATGGTGTATAATTTCTTGAAACTATATTATTACTGTTACGGCTTTGTGATTTCATGATAAAAGTGTCATATTCACTAACAACTATTGACTTGTATCATTAACAAACAAGAAAAGAAACCTGACGTTCTTCCTAGGAAGGGCAGATAACCATCAAGATGCTTATCCATGGCACCCATTGCTGCTGGCGGATTAGTAGCATCCCCCATTCATTAGATTTTCCCCACATCTCCCGGGAGAAAATTTGGGACTATCCATCCAGTCATCCAGAATGGTCTTAATGGTTGCCAGGGAAGTAAATACTGATAGCAAAACTAACAAGGATAAAATGGAACAACCAGGTAAGAAACAGACATTGCAACCACTTTAGTTTCTTATATCAAAGTTAAGAGATGGACATTTATTGGCTCAGTTTTTTATAGGTGATTCATTAATTATCATTAAGACAACTAATTAATTATCATTAAGACAACCAAGCAAAATTGTAGTTATCAGTGAGACAATTAAATCAATTTGTTCTGAATTAATTATATGCACTTAGTAAAAAGTCTCTTATGTTAACCTATTACATATTACTTTTACAGTGATGACATGTCACAGCATTACTTACCACTAATGAACAATGACACAGCACTAGGAACATTTCAGATTTGGATTTTATATTCTTATAGATGTTCTGTGACTAGATCTTTCTAAGCCCCTTAAAAAGTCATGCTTCATATCCACTACACTGTGTTTAGTGAGCATGCACAACATTTAGTCACTGTGACATCTTGTTGAATCTCAGCAGCTCTGAACAGTCTGTATGAGCTCTAAATACTAATATGCTAGTGTTGCTGTCAGTATGTCTTCAAAAATCTGTTTAAGTTCCTTTGCATCATGGGAAAAAAAGGCATTTTGATTGTTTCTCCAGAACCCATGCAATCTGCTAGAGCACCTTATCTCCAAGAGCTCTATAACCACACCGGCCTTTGAAGAAATCATACTCCAAAGCACTAATGAAGGAACACAGATGTATGTATTATTATTTTCCCTACTAAGAGATGGGTGTCATCAAAGTCCATTTAAGAAATTCTGTAGTTATTTATTCTGAGTATGTAAAGCATGACCTTGGCACCGACTTGATACTGGCTTATTGCTAATTCTGGAGAATGACAGCGCAGACATAAACACAGCCTAAGAATATGGTGTTTCTACCTACATGTTATTAATGCTACATTATGTCAGACGGGTATGGCTGAGAAGTCCCATGTTTTAACTTTCCCTAGCTTTCGAAAGAACATTTTACTGATGTTGAGAATTTATTCTATTTTCTGATGGTCTTCTGGAAAATACAACATTCTAAATGCCCATGACGTGAACAGCGAAAGTCGATCGATATATTAACTATATGTTAAAGGGCTCTTTTTTTTGAGTGTTTGCCTCCTTCCCCTGTAACTTAAGTAAACTGACTCTTACATTAAGAGCTATAATACTTACCTTATAGCTTTAGGACACCTTAGGAAACCTTGTAAACTGCAATAACCTGACATTTGAACAAGTAACCCTTGTAAAAATTCCCAACATTCTATACTGTTGGTCTGTCTTTCCTGCTAAACATAAGTGAAATTACAGTGCTGAGTGCAAGTAACATTAAAATTAAAGTACTGAGTGCAAATAACATAGTGCTGAGTGCAGATTTTAGGCCCTTACATTCAACTTACCTCTGATGTGGGGTCTTGAGTCAATCAGGGTATTCCCTGTAACCACTCCTACTGCCTTCTCTTTTCCCCCACCCCCCTCTTTCCTCAAAACAGGTTAAACTGCTACAATTCAGTACAGGCATCATTTTCAAATTTGGGTGCTTAGGATTTCCCTTTCTCTTCCCCCCTTGTCTGACCTGGTGTGACTCAGAGTAAGTTTCTTCATTGTATGGAGTTTTTTGTGTAACTGAATGACCTGCAGCTAAATTCTGATTCTGCACAGACTGCTCTATTTTTTTTCAGAGGCTCTATAAGTAGCTAGTGACTTTACTGAATTTATGTGGTAATATTTGTGTTTAAACTGAAACTGTACCTAAAGAAAGTGCATAATCAGAGCTCCTACTTGCTGCATGTGTTTTAATGTTTAAATTGCACACACACATTGAAGAAGTGTTTTAATGAATTTAATAACTTGGGCTAGCTATACCTGAAGTGCTTTTACTGGCAATTTTCCAGTTGTACAATTGATTTAGTTTTTCTGGTATATCTTTAAAATTTGGCAAGCGGGCGGCCACGGTGGTGCAGCAGTTAGCATTGCCGCCTCACAGCAAGAGGTTCTCTGGTTCGATTCTTGGCTGGGGTGTCTTCTGTGTGGAGTCTGCATGTCCTCCCTGTGGTCGTGTGGGTTTCCTCCGGGTGCTCCGGTTTCCTCCCACATCCCAAAGACATGCTGTAAGTGGACTGGACACTCTAAATTTGCCCTAGGTGTGAGTGTGTGCATGTGTGTTCCTTCTGTGGAAGGTTGGGTGCCGGGCTGGCAACTCAACACTGTAAAACTCCACTGCCAATCATGAGCGGACAGGTGATCCACTGTGGCGACCCCTAACCGGGAAAAAGCCGAAAGAAGAAAAAAGAAGATCTTTAAAATCTGGCAAGTGTTTATTTACTACATTGCTCTCTTGCTTAGGTTTCTTAGCTATAAATCTTAGTTCATTCTGAAGTGTGCTACTTTATCCCCTCACCCTCAAACCTTTCTGAATGTATTATTATAAAATAACTGCCTGTTGTTGCCCTCATGTTTACCCTAGAGTCTCTGCTTTTCTCTTTTCCTAGTTGAACTCTACAGTTCCCTACAAAGTGATGTCTACAGGACTGCAATCAGTTTCTCTCAGCATTTAAGCAGAGTAGGTTGCACACAAAAAGCATTTGTTAAGCTTTCACTTACAGTGCTGTGTAATTAAGCAGGTCACCATTTTGGTCAGCCATAGGGCTCTTTTTTTCTACTTGAGTGTTTGCCTCCTTCCCCTGTAACTTAAGTAAACTGACTCTTACATTAAGAGCTACAATACTTAGCTTATAGCTTTAGGACACCTTAGGAAACCTTGTAAACTGCAATAGCCCGCTCGTTAAGCCCTCGATGCTCGGGCTCTCTTCGCTCCCCTCCCTGCCCCCAATTTCCTCCCGCCCCCAGTACCTCTAAATTTATAGTACTATAGCCACTCCCCCACTTTCTAGATCCTATCTGCTTTCAGCTGGGATAATTCCTCCCACCCCCATTCTTCTACGTACATTTTAATAGCACCTATTAGCTTTCATCTGGCATTCTCCCATCCCCCTTCCAGTACCTTTACCTCACCACTCTATCTTCTGGTGTTGCATCACCAGGTAAAACAGTTCCTTAACTCACTAGCTGAATCACAGATAATGATACACTCCTCTTTACTACCCCTCTTGTTCACACCATACCTCCTTACCTTGTATGAAAACCAGTAACCAGTTTCTCACGGGATTTCAGGTCCCAAAAGACCATACTATCACCCCAGCTGTAAGTCCTCCCACCTTCAGTCATACTTACAGTACCAGATCCTATCCAACGTCTTGTTCAGTGTATCAACATCTCAACCCCAGGCACATTAGCTCTAGATCCAAATACTACTACAAACTAATAAACAATTTCCTGAAGTTCATCACCAAGTATAGACTCAACCTAATACTTGGTGGTGATATTCACCCCAACCCTGGCCCACCCACTTCAGATACACACACCCCCTCTACTTGCAATCTAAGCTACAAACCTACAATTAATAGGCCAACTAACTCTCTCCTAGCCTGTCATCTCAATATTAGAAGCATTAATAACAAGGTACATGAATTGCATGCACTTCTGGATGTACACTCCCCTGAGATTCTCTGTTTATCTGAAACCTGGTAAAACCTAACACTAAAGACAGTGAAGTGTTACCACCTGGGTACAACATACACAGGCTGGATCGTGCTTCGAGAAGGGGGGGTGGGGTAGCTGTACTCTATAAATCTGAGTTGAATGTCACCATAGATGTAATACAACCACCTCAGATTAATAACTCGGAGATTCTTGCCACCAAATTGCAACTTAATAAAAATAAATGCATTAATACCATCTGTGTGTACATTCCCCCAGGTAACAATATATCTACACTTGAAGATATCCTGCGCTGGCTATCATGTCATTACCCCCAAGAAACCCTACTACTTGGAGACTTTAACATAGACTGGGGCACCTGTTCCTCAGAATCCCCAACCACCCATATTAACCTGCATGCATTTACACAAATTATATCCACCCCGACCAGGATAGGTAAACCCAACCAAAAAGAAAGCATACTTGACTGGGTACTCATAAATAGTCACCCCCAACTGTACACCTCTGGTACCCTCCTTGATGGCCTAAGCGATCACCTTCTCACATATGTAATTAAGCACAAAGCCATTAATTCCCAACAACCGTTACTCAGAAAGGTTAGAAACAATAAAAACTTTGACCCTGCCAAATTCCAACAAGAACTAAACTCATGTAATTGATCTATTCTAAAACACCTCCCCTTAGAGGAAGCAGTAGCATACTTTAACAACAAATTCATTGAGATCCTTGATTTGCATGCACCTGTTCGTTCAAAGAGAACCAAGGCAAAAACTGCGCCATGGCTTTCTAAAGAGTCTAGACTCAAAATTACCCTTAGAAACAAAGCATGGGCTTTATGGCATTCTTCTAAAGACCCCCAAGATCACATTAAATACAGGCAATCCAGGAACAAAACCAAAAAATCAATTTTTACAAGACAAAAAACAATACTACTGTAATTTACAGACAGTAAATCAAAATAACCCTCAGAAGTTTTGGGCAGTTTAAATAATCTACTACATTCTGGACAAACTTCAACCCCAATTCCTGCTGCTACTATTGATAAAACCCCTGAAGATGTTTCTGACAGTTTTAACCGATTCTTTACTGAGACAATTCAAGCCCTAGCTAGCCAACTACCTCCTAGCTCCCCTGGTCCTGAAAGTAGCACCCCTAGAAACCTACTCGCATTCAGCTTCCAACCAGTCACCACTTTACTTATCCGTACCTTGATCAAAAAATTAAAAGCCACTACACTTTCTACTGATCAACTCCCTGTCGAGTACCTACAAAAATCAGCTGATACTATTGCTTACCCCGTCTCAATACTAATCAATCGAACCATAGTAGAAGCTAAAATTCCCACCATCTGGAAAATATCCTATGTAATCCTACTTTACAAAGGAGGCAGCTCTACTGAATTCTCCAATTATAGGCCAATAGCTATACTCTCTCCACTTGCAAAGATTATGGAAAATGTATTCATAGACAACTCATGCACCACCTAATCCAGAATCACCTTATGGCAGACACTCAGCATGGCTTCCGTCCTCATCACAGCACTACTTCAGCCCTCCTAGCCTTTACCAACACCATAAACCATAATCGCAACAATAATTATATATCCTCAGCCCTCTTCTTGGATCTCTCCAAGGCATTCGATATAGTTGATCACCAACTTTTAATCCACACCCTGCAAACATTCTGTCTAGATACTAGAGCCCTTCAGTGGTTTCAATCCTACCTGAATGGTCGACAGCAAGCTGTCCTCTGGCAGAACAAACTCTCTAACCTTCTACCTAACACCCTTGGAGTACCACAAGGCTCTATACTAGGGCCCTTGCTGTTCTCCATCTTCATTAATGACCTTTATACTGTCATCCCAAAAGTCAGCTGTATCCAATATGCTGATGATTCTACTCTGATTTGCTCAGCCACATCTCCAATAGAGTTATGGTCAGCTACCCAGACCACCTTTAATACAATAGAAAACTGGCTTTCTGAACGTCGTCTGATCCTAAATCCCAAAAAAACTAAAATGCTGTTATTTTCACCAACACTTAGGTCTACCGCTTTCACCTTTACCATAAATTCAAATGATGGCACAATAATCTCCCCTGACCCCTGTACAAAACTATTAGGTGTCATCATAGACAATAATCTAAAATTCGACCTACATGTTAACCAAACTATCAAAACCATCAATAAAAAACTAGGGTCACTTTACAGAATAAAAGCCTTCCTAACCCCTCCAGCTAAAATTGCCATAGCTCGCTCTCACCTTCTTTCAACCCTTCTGTATGCATTCCCTCTACTCTCGAATTTAAACAAGACTGTCCTTAACAAACTCTTAATTTGCTACAACCACATTGCCAGGTTTGCCACTGGGCTGCCTTTTAGGACACATCAATATTATCACCCCCTATAACAATCCTAGACCGCTTTGATCCTCTAACAAACTACTAATTCAGACTAGCAAAATTAATAACACAGCCAGTGACTCTCTCTTTGCAAACTCTGTAAGTAGATCCTGGAACATTCTTCCAGCTGATATTACCTTACTTTCCACATTAGGTCAATTTAAAACTAGACTCAAACAACATTTGTCACTTAACTGGCTATGTCAATGTATCAAGCCTGGCTAACTCTCTCTAGAATGTGTAAAAATTTGTTAACCAGTTTACTGTGTAATTTAATTTAATCCTGACTTGTGCTCAGGATTAACTCTAACCTGTGGAACTTGTTTAACTTGCTTACTTATGTTGTTGTTGTATCTTTCGGCTTTTTCCCGGTTAGGGGTCACCACAGCGGAACTCCGGTCTGCTAATGATTGGCAGTAGATTTTTACGTACCGAGTTGTCAGCCCTGAAGTACAACCTTCAACGAAGGTACGCCCACTCACGCATGTAACTTGCTTACTTATGTAATCTCTGTAAATAGTCTGTTTGTAATATGTAATGCTGGTATTATGTAATGCTGTATCTGCTTTCCCTTGGAGCTTTTCTCCTCGGGCCACCGCTGAAAATGGACATGCATCCAGTCGGACTATCCCGGTCAACAAATGTAAAATAAAAAAAATAAAAATAAAAATAAAAAATAAAATAAACAGACACATATTCACACACACACACACACACACACACACACACACACACACACACACACACACACACACACACACGCACACACACATTATCTGCCTACCTACCTACATATCTTTCTGTCTATATCTTTATCTATCTGGCTGCCTAGCTATCTAGCGATCTGTCTGTCTGCCTTTCTATTTAACTCTGTGGATAAGGTCTCCAAGTACTACTGAAAAGCCAAACAGCAACATCTCAAATCCTGCATACCAAAACATATTAAATGCCATTTGGTAGTAAATTCAAAATGTGGAAAGCTAAAATGTACTGAGTATTTGGTTACTTAAAAAGATATTTGATCTTATTTTTAAACACATCAGATGTTTACTACTGATGTAGCTGAAAGTGGATTGTTTTACTTGATTCTGGGTCGGCAATGATGAGATTTTTAAATTTTGAAGCCTGACTTGTGATGACTGATTAAGAGAGCCATGAATTTTAATAACTGTGGCATAGATTGCAAAGTACTGCATTTATAAATCTTGAGTTTATTCATATAAAATAATTACCATTGTAGAACTTCTGTGAGAGAAGACAGAGCAGCATTCCCAAATGTCAGGTGTGTACATAGTGGCATGATGTTTGTGTCTGAATCTGTCTGGGGCAATGGGAAGCCCTCACCCATGGATGATGTAGGACTACATTACCCTCACTTCTATATAGGTAGCATGATAAGGACAGGTATATAATTGTTGCCCGTTATGTGCGCTGTAGCATGATAAAAACAGGTATATAATGGTTGCCCATTCTTTACGTTGTAGCATAAGGATAGGTATATAATGGTTGCCCATTCTGCATGTTGTAGCATGACAAGGACAGTTATATAATGACTGCCATTCTGCACATTGCTGAAAAATAGCTGGCATTACTAATCCTGATGTTGAGAGCTGTAAATATATTGACTGTTTTGTAGCACACCTAAGTACCATACCTCTCAACCTCTTAGCACAAAATATCTAGACAAACCCCCAGAGTCATGAAACTCCATGCAAGAAGGAGACTGTTCTTGAATGGAGTGGTTCATGTCCATTTAGAACAGCAGCGCATCTTGCATATTAATCAAGAAGTGCTGCTGTTTAATCTACACAGACAAGAACCGTGAATGAGTGCAGGGGGCGTGCCCAAGTAGTGCACAGACACTACACTCCCCCTGCATTCAGAAAGTGCCATACAGCACTTTCTAAGCCAAACAGGCATAATATTAGAGCTTTGCTTTAATATTATGCCAGTATTTCAGTGTCTGCGGATAGTGAAATGAAAAAAATGATCATTTCAGTGTCTGCGGACACTGAAATAAAAATGGCAACAAAAGAGCAATGCAGGGAGTGTGTGACCGGTTCTGTGACAAACCCCCTGCATTACTAAAGTGCTGTACAACACTTTTGCAACCTGCTAAAGCAGGAAATGTGTGCAAATGCACACATAATGGGGGATAAATCCTCCAAAAGTGAAAAAGCACAAGTACAGCCCCACAAACATAGAAAGCTGATAGAGAACAGGTCCATGCATCAGCATGAATCACGTAAGGGTAGAAGTCTGAAAGCAAATGTATGCCAATATTCCCTCACAGCAGGGCATGTTAACAAAGGCACAAATGATGGGTCTAATAAATACTACATTAGGGACACTGCTGAAAAATTGCCCTCACACACTTAGAAAGTTGGTAGATAACAGGATATGTAATAGCAGGAGTCCCTGAAGGATAGAAGCCTGAAAGCCAAATCAATGCCAGTATTTCACAACTGCAGTCTCAAGTAGTTGTCAGAACACAATACACACCATATAACCTAATAATATAATAATAACATATAATTTTTTTCACTAGCCTAAGGAATGTTTAAGTGTAGTTAAGTGGGGGTGCACGTTATAGCCATCTGCTTAGCATAGCTTAAACATCCCATAGAAGCTAAATGCAAATAGACAGCTGAAGCTTCCAAGCTGAAGTAATGTATTGTTTAGAGTCATGGCTTTCCATGCAAGTGCTTATGGTTTGAGTCCCAAGGCAGGCAAGTTATTTTCCTATATGTATGTAGTGTTAAAATTATTTTAGTAAACTTAAATTATGTAGCAACTTTTTTTGTCAACCAGAGTAGTGTAGTAGTTCCAAAAGTGAGATGTCAGTGTAGAAAAGATGTGAAACCCCCATATAAACGCAAGTGCCCCATACAGTATAGTCACACATGAATATAATTTAATGAAAGCACATAGGGGGATGTCATGGAAGGTAAACATAAAATTATAATTATATAAAAATATTATTTTATAATACAAAATTATAAGTATAATATGCTTAAATGTGCCTTAATCACTCTGTATCCATCAGACCTTGTACTGCCATCAACAAAATAGTCAACCCTGCTAAGTCTCGAGCCCAAGATGCTGTCCTCTACAATCACAGCAAAATTCCCCTACACCATCTGAGCTGTGAGAACGTGGAATGCTTTAACATCCATATCATACATTCTGGTCATTTAACATTAATGAAAAAAAAAAAAAAAGCAGCCATCCCAAGTGTCAAAGCCATGACCCTAAAAACTGTAGTCAAAGGAATCCACCACTACACCATCTGACCCATAGAAATTAATGTTGCTTTTTCAAAGATATCATGCAATAGAGGCATACATCATTAGGGAGAAAGCTTTGTGGAACCATTCATGTGTTGCATATAGACACACACACACACACACACACATATATATATATATATATATATATATATATATATATATATATATATCTATATATATATTTTGTCTGATGAAACATATATATGAAAAAGTAGCGTCATACTATATATATACATATATAAAAATATAAAGGAAGGAAAAAAAAATATATATATATATATATATATATATATGTGAGTGTGTGTATGTATATAACATGTAGTGCAGTTATACCTCAGAACCATCCCTCTCAGCCTGTTTGTGCAAGAAACCTGTACAAAGGCTGTAAAGGGGGGGGGGCACATATAGGGACATATTTCAAATATTGTTATTACAAATTAAGACATTTGCTACAGCAATAGGGTGCATTTCAGCAGACAATTACTGAAGGATATGAGGATGGAAATTGAAATATTATGTCATTGTTTGCTGACATAAATCCTTGGATCATCACCATGATTTACCAGACAAATACAAATAATTGTGGAACTGAACAAAAGTATGGGCCAAATATCCAGACATTCTGTGAAAATCCTGGCAGTGGAGAGATATGCTCAGAACCCCTTAGTACAATTAATCTGGACCAAGCTTGACAAAGTGGGGGGGGGCAAAGGCCTGAAAATAGGGACCTATCCAAAATATGTCAGTAGATATGCTGAGAAAGTTAATGTATGCCCTAACATATATTGACTGAAATATCATAATTCCAGGACTCAACTGCTTTTCATTAGTTAGTGACCTCAATCCCCACATCATTGCACTGATGTGTCAGGAATACACAGCAGTTATGGGGACCAGACCAAAGATATCGGCCAGACAACTGGGCATCCTACAAATATTTGGACATAACACAACAGTAGGGAAACTGCACTGAGCTACCCAGCAATGTCCAAACTACAATCAGACTGACATAACACTACCCAGGTCCAGCTCTGGGACTGTACACATGCATTAGCAAATATAATGTGAAAGTACATACCCCCAAAAAATTGCACCACAGTCACAGCAACATACCAGCAAGCAAACTGAACACTACAGTATAATGACTGTGTGAGCAACAAAATCCTGTTTGCCATTCACACATTACCCCTACATATACTGCCGCAAGTCATAGTGTAGTGGGAATCATGAGGTGTTACGGGACATGTCACGGTCTGCATGTACAAACATATACAGGCAATAGGGAACCAGAAACTGGAGCAGCATGCACAGTCAGTTAGAAAGGGCCCATGACACTCACATGTACCCCTGCCTACACAGCCCATATAAAATGTACACACTACACTGCTACACAATCCTGACAGTCTTTTAACAATGGGCAGACATACACAGACCTCTCAAATGTACAGTTTCCCACAGAATGTATAGGCACAGGACTCATATCAATGACCGCTTCCGTGTTACATGTCTGGGGAGTATATGACATCACTGGGATAGTAGCAGGAATGAATGCAATAAATAATGATACTACACACCTCTGAATCTCTTAGTGCATGATATCTGGACAAAGCCTGACGTAATTGGGGGACAGAGGCCCAAACACAGGGGTATATTGGACATATTGCTGTTATAAATGTAGACAGTTGCTGGTGTTACGGGCTTTGTTGTAACATATCTTTTCTGAGGGATATGAAGTTAGTGACACCAATGGGTGTTAGCATTTACTGACTGCATTCCCCAGAGTATCCTACAGATTAGCCAAGGACAACAACTGTCTGGGGAACAGACCAAACATATGCGACATGCATCTGAACAGTGCCTAGGCCTCTGGACAGTGTAGATATATGACCGCAGTGATGTAACAGAATGGAAATCCCCTGACATCTGCCAAACATGTTGCCCAGCACCTTATGAAGCACAGTAAGACCAACATGACACTCCCACACATCACCTCTGGGCAATTACCCATGTATATTCAAATATACCATGCACTACAGGGATGGAACTATACTGAAAATCAGAGCACTTCTTGAGTGATGCAAAAATGTCCACCCAAAAACATTTGCACCACAGTCACAGCAACATGCCAGTACTCAAAATGAACTCTAGAGTAGAACTACCATCTGAACAAACATATCCTGATTGCCAGTCACACACTGCACCAACATATACTTTCCCAATTCACAGTGTACTGGGAATCCTGAGGTGTTACAGGACATTTCACAGTGAGCTCCTACAAGCTTACAGGCATGATAGACTGCCAGCAGCTGTAGCAGCATGCAGAGTCAGATAGGTAAAGGATGTATGGCACTCACATCTGCTACTCTCCCTACCCAGCCCAACAAACATCTACACACAATACTGCTACACAAACTTGCCAGTCTGTTCACAATGGCCAGACAGACATAACTGTCATATGTACAGATTTCCACAGAATTAGCAGGGCGTGGAACCATAATTCTGGCCACCACTGCATACCATGGCCAGGAGTCTGCCAGGTCATTGGCATGATAACTAGAGTGCAGTTGGTAATTAATGATATACCATAGCTCTGCACCTCGTAATGAAGAACATCTGGACAATGCATGACATACTTGTGGGACAGAGGGCTGGAAAGAGAAACATATCACACATAATGGTGTTACAAACTGAAACAGTAGCTGGTGTTACACGTGTTGTTGTAACACAACATCCCTGAAAGATATGATGTCTGGAAGACCAATGGATGTCAATAGTTACTGACTACAATCCTCACATTATCCTACCAACACCACAAAAACAGACATTGTTTGAGGAACAGACCAAGCATAACAGGCAAACATTTGGCCAGTCTGTGGACAATGTGCCAGTTGAGAGGTATGTCAGAGGCATATCACTGTCAGATGTCACATCATCCATTAAGTGCATGTTCAGATGAACCTCTTCAATCTAGCAACCCTCCATGGGTATAAAAGTACTAATGACATACAATCTGTACCCAATTCTGGACCTTTGTCCCCTGTGTTGTTGGCTGTCTCCACATGTCCTGTCCTGTGTGGTATTTCCATTTACTGTCTGTAAAGCTGTAGCCCCCACACCTCCATAATGTCCCCCACACAAGCAAGGAAAATGGGCAACGCCCACATGAAGGGTATCCCATATATTGGAACTAGCACAGTGTCCAGGCCCACACCACAATACTATGTGGGCACCTACACTGCTTTATGGCCTCAGCAATACCCGACTGAAGAACATCAACCCGCTGAAGGTAAGCTGAATGCCTGTGGTGGATAGCAGCAATACACAACTACCATCATAGCTGGAAATAATTGCAGGATGGGCCAAGAAGGAACAGGTGCCTCATTGAAAGCCATGTTACCTTGTTCTGCACAAGCAAATAAGGTCGCATGTGATGTACCCTAAGGCTGCCTTTGAGTGCAAACTGGAGACATCCACCAAGGCCAATCACTAGACCTTCCAGACGTGTGCTGCAATTCCAGAGGCAACACACATATCTGCTCTGTAGTTGTGGTCAATAACACCACATACACATATGTCATGGATATAGGCAACCAGCTGCAGACAGGTGAAGTGTAAACATTACCCCCCTGTCCCCCCGTAGGTATGCATGTGCATGTACAGCAGCTGTCCCCCCTCATGATCAGGAAGCAGGTCTGTAATGCCTTCTCAAAGGCAACACATAGAGGTCTCCATAGGCCTAATACCACTCCTGGCTGCATCCAACATGAACACAGGCATGGGATCTCAGACCCATTCTGCAGTGCAGTCAACCACAGCCTGAGCACTAGTGTCATCCCATCTGCTCAGAGGACAGACAGAAAGTTGATAGAAAACAGGTTATGCATTACCATTAATGTTCAGAAGGATACAAGTCTGAAACTGAAATGTATGCCATAATGACAGCAGTCCTCAATGACATGGCCGAAAACCTCAATATTCTCCATTTAATATAGTAATATAATATTAGGTTCATAGGTTCATAGGTTGGTACTAGGCTATCAGCCCTAGGGCCTATACAAGCCTAGCCATAACAATTCCCTGACTATTTCTTCCCACAATATTTACTTCCCTGGACCCCTGTCTAGCAGGGTGACTGACGTGATCCCTGGGGTGAATTTCCTATCTGCCATCCAATCGTCAAGGTTCCTTTTGAAGAGGGCCAAAGAGGAGCTCTGTTTGACATTAATGAGCAGTCTATTCCAGAGTCTGGTATTAATATCCAATAGGCAATAAATAAAAATATACAGCTGAAATCTCCAAACCAAGATAGTGTAGTGATCAGAGTCCCAGCTTTGCATGCAGGCATACACGGTTCGAATAATACAACAAGCAATCCAAATTTAAATAGTAAAGCAGTGTTAAAAGTGCTATGCTCATATTAAAATATGTGGTAAGTTATTTTTGTCACCCAGGGTAGTGTAGCTGGTGTAAAATGGATGTGTGAGTGCATATAACATATGAAAACACCCATGTATACACATGTCCCATACAGTATAGTTACACCCCTTGCTACTGTAATGAAAGCACATACAGCCATGTCATATAATGGAAATCATATACACTTACAAAATGAAGTCATTAGTGTGGTATATTATGAGAATGAACTGTGAGCAATGGTTAGCAATACTCAGCTATACTTAGCAGGTTTATCAACACATTTCTGTTGTCCTCACCCCCTCTCTCTGGGGTTTGAGTTTCCAAATTCACATCCAAATTCTGTACAAATGCACAGATGTTGCTGTATAATAAATGGATAGCTATGGACCTTCTGTACACCTGTCCTGCACATCTGTAGCTATCTTTCATATTGTTCTTCCCTCTGCATACCCCTTTTCCACCACTTTCCTTTCACCCCTTTCTCTTTTCTTTTAAAGAATTAGTGTGGGTGTAAGTGTGAGTAAGCGGTGGTAAGAGCAACAAAATTCCCAGCCTTACCAGGTTTTGAACACCATAGTCAAAGCAATGTATCACTACACCACTTCAGCAGTAAGGACTGCTGATGCTTTTTCCAACATATGCTCATTCAACAGTAGGGAAAAGATTCTGTAGAATCAGTCAAGCTTCATGTTTATACATATACACATGTATATATGTATGGAGATGCATAGAATTGGACAGATATAAACATAATATAAATAGAGATATACATATAAAATACACACACACACACACACACACACACACACACACACACACACACACACACACACACACATATATATATATATATATATATATATATATATATATATCGATTCACTTCATAATCTCGAAATACTGAAATATTGAATTTCAGTATCTTGAGACCATGAAGTCGAAAATCCAAATAACAAAAACCACAAAACTGCGAAACGCAAACTCCCGAAACCACAAAACCATGAAACCCAAACTCCCAAAACCACAAAACTGCGAAAAGACACAGCACACACTACACAACACATACAAACACACACACCTCTTGATATTGTATAAAAATCAATACAACACACACGCACACAACTAAACAAACACACACACCGACCCTTACAATATGCTGGGGGATAAGGCCCCTTGCACCCCACACATGTGGGGAGCTGTGCCCCCCACACCCCCTACTAATATATACTAACTCCGAGGTCACACTACACTCCATAACATATACAACCCAACACCACACATTCCACATCCCCCCACAGAAACACACATCACAGACATGCAAACACCACCAATCCCAACACTGATACACTCACACTCTGACCTACCTACCCTAACCCACACAATAAATGTCCCAACACACTCACAAACACACAATCCCTCCCTAAAACCCTAAAATAAACAACACTCACCTAATGCGCTATCCATACCACGGGTTTGACATTCTCGGATTCGACATTTCTGGGTTGGCGATTTCCGTCTGTTCGACTTGATAGGCTCGAGATTCTGAAATTTGATATTTCAGGATTTTGAGCTTATAAAGTGTTTATATATATATATATATATATATATATATATATATATATATATATATATATTTGGTGACATTTTGATAGCATTTTGAGTTTTCAGTATTTTGAGCTTAAGAGATTTTGGTCTCAGTATTTTTGAGTATAGGGATTTTGAAAGTCAATAATTTGAAGTGGACCCATATATATATATATATATATATATATATATATATATATATATATATATATTTATTTATTGACCGGGAGTGTCCGACTGGACGTAGGTCCATTTTCAACGGAGGCCCGGGGAGAAAAGCTCCACAGTTAAAATAAACAGTCAGTAGTTACATTGGATTACATAGCGATTAACAATTTACATAGCAATTACTTACAGCATATTACAGATGAAGAACATAGTACATCAGTAGACAATCTTTATCTGTGAAGTACATAACAGACATTAACAAATGTTAAAATAAGAAGTCCCTGCTGTATAAGTACTAAGCTTATGAGCATCTGAGCTTGCTATAATCAAGGTAGTTAGTGGAGTGGAAAGAAAGGTAGTGGTTGGATGGGGTGGATGATATTAGAGTGGGAGTTGCAAGGGCATAGCCAGCATGTTTTTAGGTGCGCTTTTAGTAAAGTTTTGAAGTGGGTGCATGATGGTACGGAGGTAATTGTGGGTGGGAGGGAGTTCCATAATTTGGCTATGGCACAAGAGAATAGTGCTTCACCACCAGAGTTATTGGCTTTAGTGATCTGCAAGTGATTTTTGTTGCTGGATCTTAGTGGTCTGGTGGTGCGATAGGGGTGGAGTAGATTCTGGAGGGTTGGGACATTTAGTGGATGGTTTACTAGTTTGTGGGCAAGTGAGAGTTGATACCATTGAAGGAGGTGAGGGAGTTCAAGCCAACCCAGTTCAGAAAGTGAGAGACAGTTGTGACTACGGTAGGATGCCCCTGTGGCGAATTTGGCAATTTTGTTGTAGCAGGTCTCTAGCTTGTTTAGATCACATTGCCTTAGGTTGGTATATATTGGAGAGGCATAGAGTAGGGTGGAGATAAGGTGGGAATTTGCTATTGAAATCTTTGCTGCTTTGGTGAGAAGATGCTTATTTCTGTATAATGCTCCTAGTTTTTTGTGGACTTTTTTATGGTCATGGATATGTGAATGTCAAATTTTAGTTTATTGTCTATTTCCACTCCTAGCAATTTGGTGTGTTCAGTTCGGTATATAGTGGTGTTGTCTTTTGATGTGATGTTAAAGTGAGAGTTGTTTTGAGTATGTTTGGTGTGTTGGAAGATGAGTAGTTTAGTTTTGTTTGGGCTGAGTATTAATTGGGCATTGGATAACCAAGTTTCAACAGAGGAAAAGGCTTCCTGTGTGACTTTTTGCAGTTTGGGTAGGGACTGGGCTGAGCAGATAATGGTCGAGTCATCTGCGTATTATGTGAGTGTGCCATGTGTGGTGGCAGAGGCTAGATTATTTTTATATATATATATATATATATATATATATATATATATATATATATATATATATATGCATGCATGCTCATAACATGTAGTGGAGTCATACCTCAGAACCATACCTACCAAACCAACCTCATACTGCAAGAAATCTGGTCCAAGGCTGTCCAAATGGGGAGATAATGGGACAAAACTAGGGACATATTTCAAATATCACTCTTATAAATGTAGAATGTTGCCAAAGTGACAGGGTTTATTTCAGCATACATGTTCTGAAAGATGTGAGTTCTGAAACTGAAATGTATGTCATCATTTACTATCAGAAATCCTCAGATCATCACAGTGATTTACTAGGGATATGAAAATAATGCATCTGTGGAAGAGACCAGCAATATGATCATAAAACCTTGACATATTGCAACAATCCAGACAGTCCCGAGGTAAGATTAGAACCCCTTAGTGCAATGGATCTGGGCCAGGCCTGACAAAGTGGGGGGAGAAAGCCATGGAAACAGGGACATATCTGAAGTACAGGAGTAGATAAGCTGACACAATTTCTGCAGTAACACCCTCATGTCTGTCCTAACATATATCGACTAAAATAGCACAAGTCCAACACTCAATTACTTCCCACTAGTTAGTGACTGAAATCCTCACATCAGCCCACTGATGTGTCAGAAATACACAACACTTATGGGGACAGGCAACACTATGTCCTACAAATAGCTGGACATAACATCACATTAGGGAAACTACACTCAGCTGCTAAGCATGTCACCAAGCACTGTCCAAACTACAGTCAGATTGACACAACACAAATCCAAATCTGCTAGGGGGAATTACACATATATTGGAAAATATATCAGGCACTACTGGGATGTCACAGTACTGAAAAACAGACACCAGTGTGAAAGTGCATACTCACAACCAATTCAACTACAGTCACTGTCATATACCAGTAGGACAAAGGAACAGTACAGTATAAGGACTGTCTAAATAAAAACATCTCAATATGTTTGCCACTCACACACTACCCTCACATATACTGGCCCAATTCACATTGTATTATGATGCTTGATTGTGGTATGGGACATGTCCCAGTCTGCCCCTACAAACATATACAGCTGATAGACCACCAGCAACTGTAGCAGCATGCATTGTCAGATATAGAAGGAGCCATAACCCATACATCTACCCCCTCCCAACACAGGCCAAATAACATTGACAGAGTACACTGCTACACAATCCTGACAGCCTGTCAACAATTGCTAGAAATACAAAGATGTCTCAACTGTGCATAGTCCCACAGAATGTCCAGGCTTTCCCCTCATATATAAGGCCTCTTCCACATAACATGTCTGGCAGTCTGATACATCACTGGGATAATGTCAGGAATGTAGGCACTAAATAATCATATACCATACTTATCAACCTCTTACTGCATGACATCTGGACAAAGCCTGACATAATTGTGGGAGAGAGGCCCAAAGACAAGGGCATATTTGAAATATTGCTGTTACAAACTGATAATGTTGCTGTTGCAACAGGGTTAGTTGTAATATATCTTTTCTGAGGGATATGAGGTCAGAAACACAAATGGATGTTAGTAGTTACTGACTGCAATCACCAAAGTATGCTACTGATTTTCCAAAGACAAAAAATGTCTTGAGGAACACACCAAACATAAGAGTCCAAATTCTGGCCATTCTGCGGATAGCCCTACTGGTGAGAGTTGTGTCAAACACATACCACTGTCAGAGTTAAAATCACCCAGGAACTCCATGTCCACCAAAACCCTGTTAGACTAGCATTAATCCAAATGTATAACAGCAATACTTACATTCTGTCCTTATGTCAGGAACATTCTCCCCCATTCTGTTGGCCTGTCTCCACAGTTTTGGTTGTAAGAGGTGTTTCCAAATACCCTCTGTGATGCTGTTGTTCACACACCTCCATGAAATTCTCCTCACTGGCAAGGAAAAGGGCCAACACTCACATGATGTACTCAATGATAGGAGTGTGTTGCCATGCCATTGGCTATATGAATAACAACACAGCTGTCCTGCATGAAATTATCAAGTGAGGGCCACCAATTGGTGCACAGGCCATCAGTTGCTCATGAGCATTACCTACAAAAGGCAAGCTGCTGCTTATGCAAAACAGATGTACACCCTACTTCCTTGAGAGTGAGAGTGTGAGAGAGAGAGAGAGAGAGACAGCAAAAATAAAAATAAAAACCATGCAGGACATAACCACCTACACTTGAATAAAACAAACAGGTATATCAAACAAGTAAGCATGTAATGGACTGCAGTAGGGGGTATGCAAGAATGGGAAATAGGAACTGTAACATATATGCCTCAACAAGACATGCTGTACTGATATATTGCTGATCAGAACATATGGCCATAGCATCTGGGTCTGTCTGCAGTGACATAGATCATAGGTCAGGCTCCTGAGTCACCCCAGGAAAGGATGGCTCACATATGACTACTACTGCAGTGTATGTTGAACAATACTAACTGTGACAATGCTAGGCCAGCTACTGGGATGTTGTACATATCCATATCTCACTTGTGAATACAACTATGATATAATTGGTTGTCGCAGAAATGTGAGAGACCTATAGATGGTATTTGCATAATAAAGTACTGTTGCACATGTGTGTGGTGAACTGGACGTGATATACTGAACTCATACCATTAAACTGTCTAGTGTTATACACACTGACCATATGTGTGCCTCATATTTGTAGTCATTTAGTTATACAGTTGTGTTATGTCTGGCAAATCACTGACAAATCTTTGAAGACTAACATTACAACATCTCCTTCTTTTTCTTCTGGCTCTTCCAGTTAGGGGTCACCACAATGGATCATCTGTTGCAATTTATGCCTGTCCTCTGCATCCTGCTCTGTCACACCAACTATCTGCATGTCCTCTCTCACCACATCCAGGAACCTTATCTGAGGCCTTCCTCTTTTCCCCTTACCTGGCAGCTTCATCCTTACCATCCTTTTCTCAATAAACTCAGCATCCCTCTGCAGCATGTCCAAACTGATGTGATCTTGCCTCTCTGGCTTTGTCTCAAAACCGTTCAACATGGGCTGACCCTGTCGTATACACATTGCAATCCTTTCCACCATCGTCACAACCAGTGCAAATCCTAACATCTGTAACTCTGCTATGTCCAACTCTGACTCCTGCCTTTTTGTCAATGACACTGCCTCCAACCCATATAAGATAGCTGGTCTCACTACCATGTTGTAGTCCTTCTCTTATACTTTTATTGGTACTTGTCTGACACAAATCAGTACTGACACTCTTCTCCACCCTCTCCATCTAGCCTGTACTCTTTTCTTCACCTGTCCTCCACAGTTGTCATTACTCTGAAATGTTGATCCCAATCATTTTTACTCATCCACCTTTGCCAACTCTATTCCCTGCATCCTCAACATTCCACTACCTTCCCTCTCATTCACACACAGATATTCTGTCTTTGTCCTGCTGGCCTTCATTCCTCTCCTCTCAAGATCATATCTCCACCTCTACCGGGTCTCCTAAATCTGTACCCTATTCTCAGTACACATTACAATGTCATCTGCAAACATCATAGTCAACAGGGACTCATGTATGATCTTGTCTGTCAACCTGTCCATCACCATTGCAAATAAAAAAGGCTCACAACTGATCCATGATGTCAGCCCACCTCCACCTTAAATACATCTGTCACTCCCACTGCAGACCTCACCACTGTCACACCACCCTTGCACATATCCTGTACCAGTCTTACATATATCTCTGCCACTCATGACTTCCTCATACAATACTGCAACACCCCTCTAAGCACCCTGCCATATGCTTTCTCTACATCCAGAAAGACACAAATCAACTCATGGCCTTCTCTGTACTACTCCATCAACACTCTCAGAGCAAGCATTGCATCTGCAGTGCTCTTACCTGACATTATAACATACTGCTGACCACTACTCATCACCGCCCTGCTTAACCTAACTTCTTCTACTCTTTCTTATGATTTCATGCTGTGACTGATTAATGTTATCCCTCTCTAGTTACTACAGCTCTGCACATCAACCTTATTCTTAAAATGGTATACAAACATTTTCTCTCTACTCAATATGCAACCTCTCACTTTCCAAGATATCATTAAACAATCTGGTGAAAAACATCAATGCCATTTCCCCTAAACACCTCCATGCTACCACAGGTATGTCATGTGGACCAACAGGCTTTCCAGTATTCATCTTCTTCATAGCTATCCTTATTTCCTCCTTGGTAAGCCATTGCACTTCCTGATTCACCACACCCACATCATCCAACCCTCTCTCTCTCATTCTCTTCATTCATCAGCCTCTCAAAGTACTCTGTCTATCTGCTCAACTCACTCTCCTCACTTGTGAGTATACTTCCCTCATTATCCTTTATCACCCTTATCTGCTGTACATCTTTCCTAGCTCAGTCCCTCTGTCTACCCAACTGGTACAAGTCCTTTCATCCCTCCTTAGTGTCCAACCTGTCATGCAAGTCATCATATGCCTCATCCTTAGCCTTTGCCACCTCTCTCTTTGCCATGCACCTCATCACCTTATACTCCTGTATACTTTCCTCTTCTCTATGACAATCCAACTCCTTCATCCCCAACCTCTTTCTCTGTATACTGTCCTGCACTTCCTCAGTCCACTACCAGGTGTTCTTGTGCTCCTTCCTCCATCCACATGTCACACCAAGCACCTTTCTAGCCATCTCCCTTACTAGCGCTGCTGTACTTACCCAGATATTTGGTAAATTATCACTGCTACCCAGTGCCTGTATTAACTCTTCCCTGAACTCCACCTCACAATCACCCTTGTCCAGTTCCCACTATTTGATCTTTGCTGCTGCCCTCACAGTCCTCCTCTTCTTGATCATCAACGTCATCTTACAGACCAACAGTCTCTGCTGCCTAACTACACTGTCCCCTGTCACCTCTTTATAGTCTCCAATCTCCTTCAAACTGACCCTCCTACATTGGCTGTATTCCACCTATGTGCATCTCCCTCCACTCTTGTATGTCACCTTATGCTCCTCCCTCTTGTTATAGTATGTATTCACCATAGCCATGTCCATCATTTTTGCAAAATCCACTACAATCTAACCATCTGCATTCCTTTGCTTAACACCATACATACCCATCACTTCCTCATCCCTCTGTTCCCTTCCCCAATGTGGCCATTGAAATCTGCTGCAATCACCATTCTCTCACCCTCGAGTACAGTCATCACCACATCATCCAACTGACTTTGCATTTCTGTTTCTCATCCACTGCACAAGCAACTTGCGTAGCATATGTACCAACAACATTCATCATTACACCATAAATTTCCAGATTCATAAACATCACTCTATCAGACACTCATGTCAGCCTCCAAAAACACCCTTGGCATACATTTCCTTCAGGATAATCCCTACCCCCTTTTCCCACCTCCCATCCACACCCTGATAGCACAATTGTGACCTGCTCCGATACACCTAGCCGTACCGCCCTTCCATCTGGTCTTTTGCACAAACAATATATCCACCTTCCCCTGGCCATCATATCAGCTATCTCTGTCTCTATACCAGTCATACTGCCAACATTAAAAGTTCTTACCCTCACTACCACACTCCTAGCCTTTCTCCTCTCTTCCTGCCTGCCATATGAGTGTTGGACATCATCCAGGGTATGTCTGCCAATCCAAAAGCTACTGTGCTATTGAATGACTCAAGTGTGTTAAAGCAATATTAAGACAATGTCACTAATTTTGCCCCGTTGCCCCCCATGTATGTGTGGCGTCTTACAGATGTCCTGCTCTAATGGTTTGAGAGGGATGACTGGGCAGCAAGAATGTGAATACAGTGTGCCATACTGACATAGAACAGAAATGTATATCAGGTATTACCTGTGCACGTCAGTATGAGTAGATGTATCTGGCCAGCTCATAACAACAGGCATGAGATGCAAAATGTCACTTTAATAAGCTGTACATGTTGTAAACATCATCTTAGTTATGTGCATCCAACATAGTGACATTTCTACAGCTACTGGTTTTTGCATTGCCCTGACACAGCCATGGGCACTACAATAAGCATGATTATCAGTTTGAAGTTGGAGAGGTGTCCAACTGTGTTATGACTGTGTATCCATGCCTACTACAAACAGCTATATGAACACCAACATAGCTGTATGGACTCAGCAATACCTTACTTGTAAAACCTGCCTCCACCAAAGTAGGGTAATCCCCTTTGCTGGACAGCAGCAATACACAAACCACAGACTTGGTCCCTATATTGGCTGTACAGGGTAAATTAGGAGCAGGCACCAACTTGTCATCAAGTCACCCTTTGTCTGATCAAGCATATAAGGTCACAGGTGGAGTACTGTAAGGCTATCTATGAGTACAAATTGGACACATCCACCAAGGCCAATCACAAGGCTATCTTCACAAATGTCTGCAATCTCAGAGGCAACAAACCAACCCACCCTGTAATGGTGGTCAATCAGACCACATACACACAACATAGCTATAGCCAACCTGCTGCAGATAGGTTTAGGGCAAACATCACCCCCTGGCTCAGCATCACTATAGGTGGATATGCACAGCACCCACACCCCTCCCCTCATCACCATTGAGTAGGTACATATTGCCTACTGAAAGGCAATAAACATAAGTATCCATGGGACCTGATAACATCCCTGTCTGCATCCTACATGAACTCAGGCATGTGCTCCAAGCTGCATTACCCACTGTAATCACATCAAGCCTTGGCACCATCCATGCCCCATCCGCATGGAAGATGGCCAATGTCATCCCTCTACACAGACATGAATGAGGAGTAGAGGATTATAAAATTAACTAGCCCTCATTGTGGGGAATATGACACATCAGGACCAGCAGTGCAATGCAAGCAGATAGAGTGCTGATAGATTACAGGGGCATGGTGTGGTTGTAAGTGGTGGTTACTGGTATTCAATGTAGCTGTGGAGGTTCTGTACATACTGTTGCCAAATGTATAAGGCCCTGTGATGTGTTTCCATTTTTATGTCTTCATGGTGCAATGTTACATCAGGAAAAGTCAACTTTCTCAGCAGCTGAGACAAATATAATCATAGAAGCCAAACTATAGAACCATGCCATAATGTTTGGCCAGAGCAAGCAACATCTGCGGGAGAGGACTGGCCTGTGGGATGACCTTGTCCACAGGGTAAATGATGCTAGCCTGCATGCACATACATACGAGCAGGTCTGGCATCATGCAAATGACCTCATACGCCATGCCCAGCAAAGGGCTGCTGGAGTGGCCAGGGACTGCACAGCCACAGGTGGGGGCCCAGCCATGCTGCCTCTACTGATACCCACCGAGGAGCAACTCGGCAACCTTGGGACACCCATCCCAGTACAACATCAGGTTATAGACTCCCCACATGCTGGAGTTGGGTGGCACCCAGGCAATGGACGAGGAATGTGCAGGTAAGGCCCCAAGTGGAGATTAGTAGACTAGTGTAGCAGACATACTTGTATTTGGAGAGTATCTATTTGCATGTGTCAGGTCAGATTGCAGTTGTGAATGGGGTTTTCTAATTCACAGAAGTGCACATCTATGGTGAAGGACAGCAAAGTGTGTAGTATTGGGGATTGTACTGTAAATGTGCAGACATGCTGCATCCATCCTGTACCAATGCCACATGTGAGACTGCTGACAATACTTCCCACAACTGCCTATGTACCTCCAGTCTACATGTAGGATGGCAGCCTGAAGCTAATGAGTATGGAATTGTTCTGTTGTGGTTTGCCAATACCCCAGGCAGGTGAAGGCCATGCAATGTACTATGCACACAACTGTCACTCATAGCCATAGTGCTTTTTGTGCATGTCCACTTGTGGTGGGGTTAACTGCATTCCATTATAGTTGTCAGCACAGTGGCCTATCTGAAGAGAATGTAACATCCCTGTAGCATACCTTACAACCTGTCAGGGCAAGGCTTCTGGACAGAGACCAACAAAATGGGGGGACAAACAGCCTAGGGTAGGGACATGTGTGAAACATTACTCTCATACAGTGGATATAAATAGTGTACACACCCCTGTTAAGATGGCAGGTGTTTATGATATATATACAAATTGAGACCACAATATGTCAGTCCAAACCTTTTCCAACCTGTAATGTGACCTATGACATGAATAATTCACTTGTAAAACCAATCAATCTATTGGGCACCATATATGGAGTATACAAACCTTACAATAAGCTGGATGCATATGTGTGCACACCCCTCAATTAATATTTTATTGCAGCAGCTTGTGATTTACTGACAGCATTCAGTCTGCTTGGGTAGACACCTGCCATCTAGTAAAAGCACTCTGAGTAACACCAAATAACAGTCTGCTGTTCAAGTAGGATATTCATGATAGTTCCTCAGTTGCTGCAACAGCAACAGCCATGCAGACAGCTTACAAAGCATCAAAGGGATCTCGTATTTGAAAGATACCAGTCAAGAGTAGGGTACTATAACATTACCACAGCATTGCATACACCATGGAACACAGTGTAGACAGTTGTCAAAAAGTGGATTGAATATGAGACAACAGTACTGTTGAAAAGAACCTGAAGTCCCTCCAAAAATGATGACAAGACATGTCAAAATCTGGCCAGGGAAGCTGCCAGGAGACACACAGCAACACTGAGGAAGTTACAGGAGTCTCTTGCAAGTACTGGTGTTGTGTACTACATATGAGATCACTCTCCTGTATTTTGCATATATCTGGCCTATGGGGTAGGGTCAGAAGGTGGAAGCATTTACCCACACCAAAAAACATCCAGGGGTGGATACAATTTGCAATACAGCGCATCAAGTCTCTCAAAGGCATGTGTGAAAATGTGTTACGGTGTAATTATCAACCCCACAGCCACAATACCAAAAGGTATGTGTGGTGCACAAGCAACACCTTTCTTAACCTGAAGACCAACATCCCCATGGTGAATCACGCTGATGGCAGTGGCCTGCTGTGAGGATGCTTTTCCAAATTGAAACAGAAGAGCTAGCACCAAAGTGTTGTAACATGGAGAGTTTAGTTATTACATAGTGTCATACTGGGTTAAACAATCTTGCCTTCCTCAGTGAATAGTCATGCTATGACACAAAAATGAATATATAACATTAAAAGCATCACTTCCTATTGAGTCATTTCCTTCAAAATAATTAATTAACATAAGTCATTTCATTCCAATAATGAATTCACATAAACGATGTAAAACATGTTTATAAGTGATCATTTAACCCTGGTCAGAACAGGCCTCCTAATTTAACAATCCAATATTTTTCTTTAGTGTTCAAAATAGAGTGCCAGCCTAATTTATTAGATCTATCTCCTTGTATCTCATCTATCATGGTGAAGCGAAACAGTGCAGTGGAGTGTAATGTATTGTTCCAAGACCTGCCATACTTGCGGGGGTTTCTGTCTTGGTACTAGATGCTGTTCCAAAGCCAGAACTGGGTCTGTAGTCACCATGGTGGGAATTTTGAACAGTTCCAAATAACTCCCTCATCTGGCCCAAATCCATCAGGCATCTGCAAGAATGCTGAAGATGGGAAGGTGTGCCAGCCTTCAACATGACAAAGGCCTGAAGCATACATCCAAAGCTACCTAAGAATGGCTCCACCTGAAGACACTCATGGTTATGGATTGGCCCAGCCAGAGCCTAGACCTACACCAGGTAGAAAAACCCCAGTGTGACCTAACGAGGGCTGTGCACATGAGCTGCCCTTCAAATCTGACAGAGTTGGGTGACTTTTGCATGGAAGAGTGGCCAAATAATGTCAAGCTAAGATGTGCCATGCTGATAAACACCTTCACAAGAAGAGTGAATGCTGTAAGTCACTTACAAGGTGCTTCAACAAAGTATCATTTTAAGGGAGTGGACACTTATGCAACCACCATATTGTACATATTGCAGTCACTATATTTTACACGTAACACATTTGTTTGTTTATCAATTGGATTGCACAGGTCATATATCACATGAAAGGTGGGTAACATATTTGAATGCATTATTGTGGTCTCATCCTATATATTACAACAACATGGCATATTAACAGGTTTGTGTACACTTATCATATACACTGTAATCTTAGAAGGTTGGTGGTGTAACAGGAATTATGTGACCATACATTTATTGCTGGTTTGGAGGTCTGACACTCAAATGCATGTCATTAATCAGTGATGTCACTCCTCAGATCATTTCAGTTATGTATCATAGAAACACAGGGGTTATGAGAAACAGAGCAAACATATGAACCAGACATCTAGACATCCTGTGAGGATCTGTACAGTTGTGAGGTATGTTCTGTAGTACTTGCCACTGTGTTATAGAGGTGAACAGCAATGATGTGTACATGGGTGCAGTCTGTGCTGGGGAAGGGCAATCACCTACTAATACTAATCACATAACCCAGAACTCTATATTGTTAGTTACATGTAATAAAACTGGCTGCAATGCATGATGTTGAGGGCCATGTGTCATGCACATCATCATTTGGGTAATGTGTGGTCTGTGTAACAGATTTCTGCCACCTCGCCTATAAGTGTGTGTGTGTGTGTGTGTGTGTGTGTGTGTGTGTGTGTGTGTGTGTGTGTGTGTGTGTGTGTGCACACACAGGTATTAATGTACATATGTTGTCTTCCTCTCACAGGTGGCAATGGGGTTCGGGGTCCCTCCTGCTTGGAAAATGATTTCATTATCTCTGCAGACTCTGACAATGATGACAGGAATAGTGAGGTGGTACAGGTGGGGTTGTCAGGGGCTGAATCTGTGCCACTGGCTGGCATCCCACTCTTGTCCACACCATCCCCACACACAGTGACAATGCCCACACATACCCCGTCACCAATGGCCACAGATGATGGACAGTTGGCAGGTGGTGGCATTGAACAGGCTAGTGTGGTGACAATGGCAGGTGTGAGTGTAGACACTGGCCATAGCCAGAGTGCAGGTGAGGTCTCACACAGGTGGATGGACAGGGGTGCTTGCAGTTAGGACCACTGCTCATCAAGCTGCTGTCACAAATGCCACAGCAGGTGTCACCAGATGCATGTTTCGGGCTGTCATGAATGCACAAGCACATAGTGAATGCCACACAAAACAAATACTCAGGGTGGTGGATGCAACTCTTCCTGATTTATGTGGCAACATCCATGAACTTGTTGAAGCCACAGGTCAAAATACTGAAGTCATGAAGAGATGGTGGGGTGAGACCTTGGTAATCCTTGACTGTGGCATGTCTGTGCTAGAGCATGTGGTGAGAGATGGGCATTGGCCACATGGATGTAGGTCAGCATCAACAACAGCTGAGAGTCTATGGGGTCATACACCTTCACACTCCTGTAGTGACAGTGGCACCAGCACTACCAAAGGAGGGTTGCTGTCCACATCACACCAGAGCAGAGCATGGGCATGTGGTCATGTCTGGTCCCATCAGCAGCGGAGATCTAGCAGACAGCAGTCACCATCAGGAAGCAGTACTGCATTTGGCCTTGAGCCTGGTGGTGCCAGTAATACCCCTGGCAGGACCAGTTCCCATTTCCATGGTGGGAGATGGTGAACTGGACATCCTGCCATGTACAATCCACAGCTGTCCAACATACCCCTGTGTAGGGCAGCCACATGGTGCGACTGTGTGCATATATACACCCAGACATCTGTATCACAGGCAGGTCATCTCCAGACACACACAGCACCTCTGCACATCCCATCTATTGGATATCCCTCCAAACATGCACACATGATGTCAGCTGTATGGCCCAGCCAAGGCCTCTGGCAAATCCACACCACACCCTGTGCATATGATGATATATGTGCCAAATCCCTGTCATCCATACCATCGATGCAAGAACATGCTAATATGGGTCTGATGCACAGGGTGAATATAGTACAGTATAGCTGTGTAATACTATGTAAGGTGCTGTCTGCTTGCATTTGTTATGGGTACACATACAGGTGTATGTACTTTATTAGCTAGGATGCATTACTGCTGTTAGTCCCACTGACTGAATGTAGTCTGACATGCTGTATTCTGTTTGTGTTCCAGGTGTCTGTGTGTCTGCAGGCTGTGGCCCTGCAGACATTCCCAAGAGGGAGTATGGTAGCGTGGAAAAATACCAGCCATATCATAGGCAAGGTACAGCTTTATATGTGCATGTACCAGGTGTGTATGCATGCAACAGTGTGTGAAGGACACTGTTGTCAGACAGTATGACCTTGCATATATACCCCTTGTCACAGACAGGTAGTCTTCAGACATGTCAGTTCAGGATTGTGTAGTACTACAACCTCATACATACATAACAGATTACTGCAGTACTGTCAGCAGATCCCTTATGAGCATAGCCATTACATTAACTGCAACAGATTCACCTGTCAACACCTGTTGGCCCTGCCATTTCTTTCCCATACACTCAACCCTGATGTAGTTGATGAGGGCATGCATGATACTGTATATGACATGTTTGTGGTATGTATTCCTGAGTTCACCGGGTGGAACACGGAGACAAAATGCATACAAACATCCAATGCATACAAACAGTAAGGACTGACACAGGGGATGTGCACACAATAACATTAACACAGTTGGCAATAGACAGATTAGTAAACCTACATTTCCACCTTGATGTACTGTACTACTACATACACATGGCATGCCCCACATAGATTATATGCATGGGACATAACACACTACCTCTTATAACATGTAATATTCTGAATGCCTTCATGGATGGTGAGATAACCCACCAGGAATAGGATGTGGAGTCATGTATTGCTCCTACAAGCCAGGACAAGTGATAGTGTAGCAGACGTTGTATCAGCATGATGTTTCAGTCAGGTATGATGCCTGATGCTGGCATGTGTGTCACTACACTCACTGTGGCTGATTTGGCAACAATATCACATACATGGGCATTCTTAAGAGATACAGACCATATATAGGTTGCAAACATCTGGATATTCCATAGATATCTGTACAGAGGACTGGTATGGCCTGCACAATGGCTTAACATGCTATATGTGATGCAGATGCAGTTACCACACTATATAAAGTAATGCCATTGGGAGGTGGTAAACAGGAGTGGATGGTACACAAATCAAAATGGTATCAGCCAAACAAGATATGATCTTCACCCAAAGACACACACACTTGCCAGTACTGGCATTAGAAACCCTACATATCTAGTTATTTTTACTACAGTGTTACGCAGTTATCAGATGCGCCACAGAGCTTACATGACTTCACCTCATCCCAAGGTAGTTCTAAGGTGAATGACATCAGCAGGCCTAGTAAAGTATGGTGATGGGACGTTTACAGGGTGATACACAACTTAAAATGGTAAAACCCACACAGTATATGTTTCTCACACAAAGACACACACACACACACACACACACACACACACACACACACACACACACACACACACACACACACACACACACACACATTTGCCAGTATTGAGATTAGAACTCCTATCTATCTAGTTATTACTACTATCATGTTACACAGTTATCAGATGTGCCACACAGCTTACATGACTTGACCTCCTCCCAAGGTACTTCTAAGGTGAATGACATCAGCAGGCATAGCAAAGTAGGGTGATGGGAAGTTTACAAGGTGGTACTCAACTCCAAATGGTATAACCCACACAGTATATGATTCTCACACAGAACCCCTACCTATCTAGTTATTACTACTATAGTGTTATGCAATTATCAGCATGGCCTAATAAAGTAGGGTGATGGGAAGTTTACAGGGTGGTACACAACTCAAAATAGTATAACCCACACAGTATATGATTCTCACACAAACACGCACACACACAAACAGGTGCCAGTATTGAGATTAGAACCCCTACCTATCACGTTATTACTACTATAGTGTTATGCAGTTATCATACATGCCACGACATGCACACACACACACACACACACACACACACACACACACACACACACACACACACACACACACACACTTAACAGTACTGAGATTAGAATCCCATGCCTACCTAGTAATTTGTATTATAGTGTTAAGCAGTTATCACATGCATTACATAGCTTACTGGACTGACACTTGGCCAAAGGTACTGAGAACTGCACAGCTGAGATAAACTGTTACAGGTGACATAAAGGCTGCCTTCAATTTTTCCCTTAGATCTTGCTAGCTCTTTCTCTCATGCACTTCAAAAGGCCTAATAGCTTTGCACTTCAACAGGTTTTTTAATCAATTATTCTAGCACACCTGAGAGCCATCAGCAGTAGTCATTCCTCATGGAATTAGCTCCACTACTTAGTACTTATGATCACCCCTCCTGGGAAGATTAAAGTGCAGTTCTCTGTGCTTTTGCCCATTAACCTGGCACACTTGGACATTCTGAGGCACTGTTGCAACTGCCTCACATACACAGACAACCCTCTCCTCTAAACTCCTAACACTCAGACCTGTGGGAGATAGCCCTATATAATGGAATTGGATGATATGCACTCTCCAGCAAAGACTGGACTAGCTGGTCAAGAGGAGAGGGGTCAACACCTGCAACACCCCACATGGAACACATACCCCTCCAGAACATCCACTATCACAGCTCTGACATACAAACAATAACCACACACCCACCTTCACAGAGGCACTCAACAGACATTTATCCAAATGGTGGAGACCACCAAGGCAGACACCCACTTGACCACCACAATCCAGCACAAACCACAGGACACATATCTCACCTACATAGTGTGTCCCTCAACCTAAGCCCCAAAGGCTAACTACCTTGCCTGATGCAGAAATCATAGGTGTCTCAATAGTGAGGCACACACATATGTCTCACTCACTATATTGAACATGGAAGAGGTAACAGTCAGCTGTCTATCAGGTGCCAGAATCCAACACATAACACACCCAGTCAGGTCACTCCACAACAACTACAAGTATCACTCTGTCATCATCCATGTGTTTGAATGACCTGAGATGCACCTCCATGGACGATATGAAAAGAGACAAGGTGGAGCTCTCAGATTATGTGGGCCAGACAGGTATGACAGTAGCCCTGAGCCATATACTACTGTCACCCAGAATGTTACCGCAGTGCAAACAACAAATTATTAAATTCAACAATTGGCTTAAGTGTCTGGTGTCACTCTCAAGGGATCCAGTATCTGTCTGCTTGGGATGACATGATTGACAGACTGCAATGGCTTGCCAAAGAAGGCTTGCATCTGTTACCACAGGCTAAGTGTCTTGCCACTCCTATAGTGCCTTTTTAGGCAGTGTTCCAAATGAAATTACCAGGGTAACAGCTATACATATATGCAATCTGAGGGTCATGCTGCTCAACACTAGACATCTACATCCCGAGATGCAGCCACTTGAAGCACTCCTCACAATGGAGAACATTGACATTTGTGCTGTAACAGAGACCTGGTTTACAGCAGCAGACAGCACCCCTGCACTACCAGCCTATAACTCATTCCACACCTGTCACCCCCAAAACATGGACCACAGCTCCAAAGGTGGTGGTGTCGTCATATTAATAATGGATATGCACACATCCAGAGTAGTATCCCAGCATAATACATCTGAAATACTTCAGGTTATAGGTTCATAGGTTCATAGGTTCATACTAGGCTATCTGCCCTAGGGCATTTATAAGCCTAGCCAGAATGTGTTTGGCTTTCACCACCCATTTTTAATTTATTTTGCTATGCCCTTTTTCGAGGTTAGTATAAACTGACATTGGGTAATAGTGCAAGCCAGGTCATAGCCTGCTATAGGTCCCCATCCATGTCCCTAGACTCTCAATCCACATTCCTCAACACCCTGGAATCTATCAAGGTCCAACCCAACACTCTCATAGTAGGAGAGTTGAACTACCCCTCCATAAACTGGGAAAGATACTCAAGCACCAATACACTGGCTCATTGCTTCCTGGAATTCATCAGTTCCAATGCCCAGGACCAGCTCATTCTGACACTCAGTAGAGGAAGCAACATCCTTGACCTGTGTTGATTTCTAACATATGGGACCATTGCTTGACAACAGTAGTCAATTGCTACCTGCACAGATCCAACACCATGAAAATCCACATCTCACCCACACCCCCTGCAAAAGTAACCACCTTGAAAAGCTTCTCCAAAGCTGACTTTGGACTCATAAGAACAGAGGTGGCTATCTTCACAGCACCCATGGCAATGGAAAATACTTGCATGACTGCCGAATCATACACAAATGCACTGTACAAATATATACATCAACGCATGGAATAGCCATACCCAAGAGAACCATGACACTCTCCTCCAAACACTGGGGGCTAATCTGGTGGTCCCCTACCATTAATAACCTGTACAACAGAAGGAACAAACTGTTGCAGAAAAAGGTGGAGTCCCAAGAGTGGTAAGACTCCCTTATTAGCCTCAACAACAACTTGAGATCCCTCATGAAATATTCTAAAGCCACCTATGATAGCAGAATTGCAGCAGACACTGACAACAATCACAAATCCTTTGATAGTTATATCAAGAACTTCCATACCAATACCCAGAAGTGCTCCGAGTTACTGCACAATGCTACCTCCTATACTGAGCCAACAGATATTGCCAACATTCTTGCCAACACATTCAGTGCCAGCTTTACCCCTCTCTCCCCCTAGGGGAACAATCAGAATACCAGGAGAATACCAGGCACCCAGGATTACTGGCACCCAGGTTACACCTCCATTGTCCATGGGCAAGAATACAGCTTCCATGGGACCCCACATTATCCTTGGCTGTGTTCTACATGAACTACAAAGATACCTGGCACTACATCTGTGTGCCCTGATCAGTCACAGCTTCATCTCAGGCTTTGTCCTTCCCAAATGGTGCACTGCTACAGTCATCCCTGTCCATAAAGGTGTGGCAACTACAGACCCTGGGAATTATCAGTCCATTAGCCTGATGAGTCTGATATGGACAGCTATGGAGCACATCATCAGGGACATGATTGACAAACATATAGGTAATCTCCTAACTCTGGACCCCACACAGTTTGGCTTTGTGAAAGGGAGATCATGCCTGTTCAACCTGCTGACTACTTTGAGTCAGTCACCAGGGCTGTGTATGACAGTAAGGTACTGCATACAGCCTACATCTATCTGGCCAATGCTCTTGATACCATTTCTCAGTCAGGAATTATGGATGAACCCTATATCACTAGGGGGGGTTGCAAATTGACTCACAGATAGAACACACAGTGTGAAAGTAGCAAGGTCCAAGTCAGATTGGCAGCCAGTCACGAGTTGAGTCACACAGGGATCAGTCCTGGGTACTCTCCTATTCAGCATCTACTTCTCAGGAGTCCAGGCCAACACAAAGGA
>NC_056725.1:206026085-206138585 GCF_019279795.1 Protopterus annectens | reverse complement strand
AGCTGTGATGAATGCCAGATGCGAGAGTCATGATAGCTTCCAGGGCTGCCAGCACACACATTCATGATAATGTCTTGGGCATTGCACATGACCTGGCAGTTGATGGAGGGGAAGCCCTTGCGGTTTATGTAGAACCTACCCTGTTCATCGGGTGGTGCCTTGATGTGGGGATGTGTGCAGTCTATGGCACCCAGTACCTCCGGCTATTTTGCTACATGGTGGAAGAGATGCATATTGCTGGTCCTCTCCTCACAGGTGTTGGGGAAGTAAATGTGCTCACTGGCATGTGTAGCATGGAATCCATGAACTGGTGGAGTACTCTGGATGCCGATGCCTGTGAGACCCCCATGATGTCCCCAGTAGGTTTTTGGAAAGTACCTGTAGCTAGAATTCTTAAGGCTACACATACCTTGGTATCCACTGGGATGGGTTCCCGTCTGTTGGTTCTAGCTCTGAGTTGAGGCTGGCACAGCTCAGTGATTTGCTGAAGTATGTCTCTGTCCTCCCTGTAGCACTCTACTATCTCCAGATCATGTAGCCCTTGGTAGATTACCCTGGACCTGAACACTGTTCTAGTCCTCCTTGGTCTGTGGCAGTTGTCAGCATTATCCCCCTTTCTACCGTCAGCCTCTAGCACATACTGATGGATCAAAGCAACGGCAGCCCCTAACATTTTTCCATTTAAAATTGCCCCGGCTGTATACACCAATGGTGCAGAGTTTGTGGTATAAAACAGACTGTAAGGTGTTTCCATAGTTTATACTGTTGTGCTGCAGATGCTGCCTGTGTGATTGGCTGACTATGATACATTCCAGCTGCTACCTATATTACTCATGGCTTTGCTTTGGCCACTGTGAGTGTTAGAGGCATTAGTGGTAATTTGTGCATGATTGCCTTTATTCTGCTGTTGCCCTTTTTAAATTATTTTTTACTTACATCTTCTCCCATTTTCAGCTATGCAGCCACCTGCCAGATGTATTATGGTGTGCTTTGCATGGCCCATTGTGAGTTGCAAGAGTGCCATATTAGTGATTTCTACTTCATTTATCCTTTATTTTGCTGTTGACCTTTATTTTTGTTCACATCTCCTCCCATTTTCACCTATGCAGCCACCTGTCAGCTATATTATTGAGTACTTTCAATGGCCCATTGTGGGTTGAAGAATCTCATATTGCTGATTTGTACTGCATTTCCCTTGTTTTGCTATTTCCTTTCTTTTTTTCCTATATCCTTTCTGTTTAAGCCCCTTAGCTAGTGTAAGCAACAAGAAATGGTCCTCCCCTGGCCATGAACATGCTCCTCATTTCATGGAATAAGACTATACAGCCTCAGACACACACCCTCGCTTATCTGTGCTTAGCTAAGCACAAACCCAGTCAACGGAGCTCCAATGTGTTTACAGCAAGAATGACACACCCATTTTTCATGTTAGTTGCTCCTCCTGCCTACACAATGGTGTTACAGCACCTACATGGTTAGGTGCAGTGTGACACATAGAAGAATTTTATGATTCAGTATAAGTCCCCTCATTAACATACCCCACTGCCTTAATCCATCATTACTGCACTACACAACAGCCTTCCCCCTTAGTGACCACTGTTCCCTGCCATTGTTTTGATTCTACTTGCCATTGAGTATAATGGCAAAATGCAGGTTTTTCTTAAAATTGACTTTTGACATTAATTTTTTATTTTCCTCATGATCCTGTTTGCTTCCCTATGCTTAAATGGCTGAGCTCGGCCAGAAAATAATAAACTTTTATTTTTAAAAAAAATAAACACTTTAACATGCCAATGGCCACATATTTGGCCATTGGCATGTCTATAGATTAGGGTACATGCTTTTATTGAAGCTGTCATGGCTCCGTTTTTATTTTTGCAGAAATGTATTCGGCTAGTAGCCGAATACATTTCTGCAGCTTACACTGTTCTTGCACGGTTACCTACCTGCTTCCTGGATCACCAATTCACTTCATTTGCATGGTTTTCACCAGCAAATGAGGTAATTAGCATCCTACATGGGTTTCCTTGCAGGAACAATGTAGAGACGTTCATACATGTCAAAACTGCACGTTCCTGGATTGCTCAGTGTCATATTCTGCTCAGGAGTGGATACACTGATCCTGCATGGATGCAATAATTTCCTGAATCTCGGGGAAAGCCTGACATAATGGTAAGACAAAGGCCTAAATGTAGGGGCACATTTTAAATATTGCTCTTATAAACTTAAAAAGTTGGTAGAATAACAGGATTTGTGTTAGCATGTATTTTTCTGAAGGATATGAAGTCTGAAACTGAAATGTATGTCATTATTTAGTGACTTTAATCCTTAGGTCATCCCAGTGATATGACAAAAAAAAACACAATTTTTATGAGGAACATGCCAAAATATGAGGCAAAAATCTGGACATTCTGTGAAAATTTGTACAACTGAGAGGTATGTTAAGTATTGATATCTTTTATGGAAGTTGCATAAATTAAGAGCAGAGGGAACAGTGCCTGGTTTCATGCCTCAAAGGGTAAAGCCATAACTGTAGCCTAGCTGAGCAGGAAATGCTTAGTGACTAAGTATTGGAAGAGCCAGTCAGGGAAGATAGAGCTAAGTCAGCTAATCTATCTAGGAGAGGGAGGTTGGTTGCCCAACCCTGTGGCAGCTGCGACTCCTAGTGCAGAATGGAAAATTGAACAGGTGCACTATATAGAAACCACATTCAAGGATTCCCAGCCAAGAGGTGGCATTGCAGTTGGAGTTAAAACATATATGTCCCAAATGGGCCTGAAATAGTAACCATCCCAAAGGACCATAATAAGGGAAAACCCTGATTGTTACCTGAATGAAGGTTTGCCTTAAAAAAAAGAAGGGGAACTTAATGTTTGACAGGAAAAGGGATAGCAAAGGGGGCAAAAAAGAGTGAGGAAAAAAGGGTTCCATAACATTTTTTTTTGTTGTTGTTGATGGTTATTGATTCTACGTCAGGAAGTTTGTGACCTACAAAAATCATTAGGGGTGTGTGTAGAAGCATTCTGGAGTTTGTAATCATCATGCCAAAGCTAAAACCAAAACCAAAGGGAAATGGCCTTTTCCATTATTTTGACAGAAATGTAAAGAACTTTAATGCACTGAGGAATCCCATTTTTTAAGTGAGGTTTATCCATGCCAGATGTTTTAGCAATGACATACAAGAGTAGATTGTCATTTTGGGTCCATTCTGGGTCCTAAAGCTTTAAAGTTGATATGTCTTATTTATCTGCTGCACTGCAAAGATGTAAGGTGGCACAAATATGGCTAGCAATTTTGTTCTACCACTGACATTTTAGTTTTATATAGGTTGTAAGAAAATACTAGGCTAATGACCACCTGGGCCTTTATAAGCCTAATCATGCAACCCAACCCAGTTGTGTCCCTATGTATTATGGGAATTTATTAGAAGGGGATATGTTAGTCAGGAAGTTTATAAAGGTTATGTGTGTGTGTGTGTGTGTGGGGGGGGGGGATATTACTCATATAAGCATGTAAGAGTATTGCATGTTTTATCTACTTTTGATTATAGAAATGGATTGGTGGACATTTGTCCTTACAGTTCTCAGTGATGGCTACTGAACTTGTACTGAGCTTAACAATGTAGTTCATAATTTATAAAACATGTTTGAATATTGCAATTATCTCTTATGGTGTATTTCACATTCCAGAGTGTGCTTCCATTATAACTGCTTTCTGTACTCACCTATATCAATATAGTATATCATGTATGTGCAATACACTATAAGAGATACATGCAATACTTTTTTTTTGGGGTTGCTTTGGTAAGGTGAATAAAAGTTCAGCAGTCTTCGCTGAGAACAGTGAGCCCAAACACATGGTCAAAAATCAGTGCCTATGAGCCAGAAAATTATATAGGAAAGACAACAAAGTAGTTATAACAGAAACTTTAGATAAAATGTATTTGTTTACTTATGCATGTATATATGTACAGTATGCATGTGTGTATAAAACTGTACAGGAGGACATTTCTCCTATTTCTTCTTATGGTTGTTAGACTTTCCTGATTTCCTGTACCAGAGAACTTCTGGTTTCTCCCCATCATATTGACTTACTTGTAATTACACCTTTGATATCTTTGCTTTATTGTACATTACAGGAAGTAATACTATATGAGTCAATTGAGGCCTGGTCTTGGCATGCTGTAATCTGCTTGGCCACATTCCATTTAGGATTACTAGTTAAAACTCTAGACTGAAATTTCTTCATGGTAAGTTTCTCATCTTGCATTTGTACCAGAAGAGTCAGGTTATCTACTATGACCTTTGGGCTAGACCTGCTTTTCCTTTATCCTATATAATACACTACTGTTTAATACCATTTCTATCTGAAAAAAAAAAAAAACAGTGCTTGTTTCAGAGTTGTTCCAGAAAGTCAACCTAGCAGTTGTTATGGAGACCTGATTCAAAAATATGTTGGACTTCACTTGGCAGCATTAGTTCTACTGGCTTACTATGTCATTTAGAATTCTATATTGGAGGTGGGAACTATTTGCTTTGTGGAATGAGCTGTATAAATACAGTCGTACTAGAACCTTTGAGTATGCGCTTAGTACAAGAATGGATCGAAAATGTCTCCTAAATTAATATCCATTTGGTTATTTAGAAGCATTTCTGCAGAGCTCTCCAGTTTCTCATGTTCATTGGTCATTTGTTTTATTTTTAATGTGTATATTACCACTATGGCAGATGAGTTCTTCATGGAACTCTGCGTACATTATGGAGAGTTTTGACCTTACTACCTCTTTCATCCAATATAGGGAAACTCATAGGACCTGATAATCTAAACTGTACTAAACGCTTTCGAACTGTTGGTTAATCCTTGTTCATCATCTTTATTTTCTTCACTTCCAGATGGAGTTCACACTATGTTTCCCAGCATTAATGTGGTGCATTATAGGGATTTGAGAAATATCTCTAGTGACAACTGGATATGTATAATAATTTAACTATTTTACACATCATTACAGCTCAGTGTCCTGTAACTGGGCAGCAGCTGGTGCACTAGGCCAGAATACCCCACCCTAATGCATGTGTGTCAAATGCCTGTTATGAGTACTGAGCATTGACATGATCTTCAACTTCACAAATTGCATAGAAATGGGTGCAGATTAGGATTCAGGAGGTGGTTGTGCAGATCATACCTGCTCAAGAAGAAACAGGCTAGAGACTCAATATGCCATTCAGAGTTCTCAAAATCAATATTGGTATCCAGTTCATCTTTGCCACTTCAAATTGTCTGTATGTTCTACATGAAGTATTTGATATGTTGTGGATCTGAGATTATTCTAATGTTCAGAAAGCTTTTTGAATGTCATGATATCAGGAACATGCACAAGTTTTTTCAGAATATTTTGCTAAGATCCGATATTTTCTTCTATCAAAGCAGCCACAATTTATTGTGACAGTCTGAATATGGGTTGGACAGACTTCTTCTGAGCTAAACTCAGCTATATGTCAACTATGAGAAGAGGTCATGGGTGTTGCTTGTTCTGTATGTCCTACCTTTTGCAGGATGGACCATTGGCACAACAACCTAGGTAAATCTTAACTGGAATCTTGCAGTGGAGTAATTAACCAGATTGCATGATTGTAGCTGAGGGTGGTGATTTCTCCGTCTGTTATTAAGGACATACTTATAATTCTGTCTTCAAGAAATTTTAGTGAAAATAACCAATTTGACATAAACTGAAGTTTTTGCTATCATTCATACAGGTTCATTGATTAGTACTAGGCTAGCTGCCCCTGTGGGCTATTTTAAGCCTAGCCAATTACCCCCTGTGAGAATCAAACCCTGTACTTTGTGTCTGTAAGGCAAACACCTTAACCATTATGCCAACCTCCCACCCCATTTCCTATAGTTACCAAATGTGACATCACATTTTCCATTAAAAGTTTTAACTTGTTAAAGCTCTTAACAGCATTCCAGAGTAGAACTATAATCATTCAGTCTGCCTGTTTTCATGAATGATGGATCACTCTCGAACATTGCTTGCCTTAAATATGAATAAATTCCATGGAGCAGAAGAGTGCTTTGGTACAGTCTGATCAAAGTGAAGCCTGGTTTCTAGCAGGTGTGGGGGCAACAATAATCTAAAAAGAAAAAAAAAATTTTCAACTTTGTATTTCATGACAATGGTTAGTTCAGTAAAGCGAGGTCCTTGTCAGAAAGCAGACTCAGCACAGATACTGCCTTAAAATCAATGAAAATGGACCTCCCCTAGTTTTAATAGGTACATGGTCGATGGCCATAAATTGGAAACTGTGACCAGGGTTTAAACCTATATGCTTTGCCAGGGCGTTGTCACACTTGCTGTTTTTTATGGCATAAAAATGTTTGTATATTCGGTCCCTTAAACGCCGATCCGTTTTACCTATGTAAAACGCATCACAGCAATTACACATTGCAGTATAGATGATGGATTTGCTCTCACAGTTTAAAGCAAGTCGTATCCGGTACTTCCTATCCCTGATAGTGAAAGTTTCACCTGTTCTCACCTCATGACAATACCTACAAAAACCACATTTAAACATCCCATTTCGCTTATAGAAAGAATTTGAGGGTATCTCTCTTTGAAGTAATTCCTTCAAATTGTTTGGTCTCTTAAATATGAATCTTGGTTTTCTACCTAGTTTGTCAGCCAAATGTGAGTTTGTAGATATCAAATGCCAATTTTTATGTATTATGGCCAAGATTCCCTTAGAATTCCTACTAAATGTAGTGATGAAACTCAGAGAGTAATCTATTTCTTCACCCGCTTGTGCAATGATCCCTGCCTCATTACAGTCGAGGTCGCTTCCCATTAATGTTCCGTTAATGGGTGGGTCACTAATTGTGGGCCTACATTGAAGTAATAGAGGTTTATAAAACCCACTAACCCTTTTTCTAGTGACCTCCCCTATCAAATCGCATAACATTTGGTCTGGATAACCACGGTTCCTGAACATTGTTCTTAACAGTTCACATTCCTTATCAAAATCTGCCATAGTACTACACATTCTTCCAGCCCTCACCAATTGCCCTTTGACAATAGATCTTTTCTGTTTGTGTGGGTGGAAACTGGAAAAATGTAGAAATGCATTACAATATGTGTGTTTCCTAAACACTGTTGACGTTAAACATTGGCCTACAATATCCTTTTCTAGTTTAACGTCAAGGTAATCAATTACCCCAGTTGAAAATTTTGATGTGAATCTTAAGAACTCAGTAGTTGAGTTCATAATGTCCACAAAAGCCGTGGCTTCCAGTTCTGTACCCCTGAACAAAATAAAGATATCATCCAGGAATCGAGTGTAGTAAATGACAGGCTTCATTAGGCCTGAGATCTTCTTTAAGATGTTGGTTTCCCAATAGCCCATAACATAATTGGCTACCCCACCCCCACATGGGGAGCCCATCGCCACACCACATTTTTGGAGAAAGAAGTCGTCATTGAACATAAAATAATTAGAAGTTAGAACAATGTCTAACAATTCTGTGACCAAGTCGACTTCTAATCTGGAAGCACCAAGTTCTTTAAGCATAGAGCCTGTCCATTCAACCGCCTCCTGGTGTGGAATGGAGGTATATAGATCAATGACATCTATGGTCAAAAAATTGTTGTTGTCATTATACAAGATTCCATTGATGTTCTCAAGAAAGGACCAAGAGTCCTTGCAGAGACTAGTGATCCCTTTTATGTACTTATCTAAAATTTTTTGTGATAAGTTTTGAACAGGGGTAAGTGATTGAGGACCTGCCATCGATCAATGCTCTCATAGGGGGGTCATGAATGTTTTTGTGGATTTTAGGGATCCCGAACATGGCAGGAATTTTAGGACAATTAATGTCAATGTAATTATATAAGTTGATGTCAATTTTTCCTGCCAGGAACAGGTCCCTAAAGTAACCTCTTATTTTCCTGATGCTACCATTGACCTCACTTCTAGATGATCTCACATACGCATCTGTGTCCAAAACTTTAAACATTTTTTCATTGTATGTTATGTTGTCAAAAAGGACAAGACCCCCACCCTTATCAGGTTTTAATAAGCGGACGGGCAACCGACATATCTCATCCAAGAGTGACATTTGTTCCTTGGAAATGTTTATATTATTTTCACCAATCATGCCATTACTATTGGCTGCCAGATATCTGAAGTCCATTTCACAAATTCTCTCAAATAACTCCAAGGTGTTATGTAGTGGGGGATTGAACACACTAGGTAGCTTCATAATGGGTAAACTGTCACCAACAATGGTCACATTTTCAGTATCGTTTTGTTGGTTAAAGACAAGTTTTAAGTTCATCTTTCTCACATAACATTTCAATTCAATTAATTCCTTAGAAATGCTTCCAAAATAGTTTGGGACAAAGGAATTCCCAAAAGCTAAAAGTTCTATTAACTGTTCATCAAGTAATATCTCAGAGAAATTATAGATCTTAAAATCTCCTTTTTTATTTGTAAGTATGACAGGGTAGTCACTCTCTTACTTCAATGTAGGCCCACAATTAGTGACCCACCCATTAACGGAACATTAATGGGAAGCGACCTCGACTGTAATGAGGCAGGGATCATTGCACAAGCGGGTGAAGAAATAGATTACTCTCTGAGTTTCATCACTACATTTAGTAGGAATTCTAAGGGAATCTTGGCCATAATACATAAAAATTGGCATTTGATATCTACAAACTCACATTTGGCTGACAAACTAGGTAGAAAACCAAGATTCATATTTAAGAGACCAAACAATTTGAAGGAATTACTTCAAAGAGAGATACCCTCAAATTCTTTCTATAAGCGAAATGGGATGTTTAAATGTGGTTTTTGTAGGTATTGTCATGAGGTGAGAACAGGTGAAACTTTCACTATCAGGGATAGGAAGTACCGGATACGACTTGCTTTAAACTGTGAGAGCAAATCCATCATCTATACTGCAATGTGTAATTGCTGTGATGCGTTTTACATAGGTAAAACGGATCGGCGTTTAAGGGACCGAATATACGAACATCTTTATGCCATAAAAAACAGCAAGTGTGACAACGCCCTGGCAAAGCATATAGGTTTAAACCCTGGTCACAGTTTCCAATTTATGGCCATCGACCATGTACCTATTAAAACTAGGGGAGGTCCATTTTCATTGATTTTAAGGCAGTATCTGTGCTGAGTCTGCTTTCTGACAAGGACCTCGCTTTACTGAACTAACGGTTTGGTTTGTTTTGGTGTATCGTGATTTCATGACAATGGGTCAGATTCATTAACAGCTACACTATAGACCATCGTTTGATATTCATTAAATGGCTCTACATGAAGTGTACAGCCATGAAACAAAGACAAAAGGCAGAATATGGTAATGGCAGCATAAAGAACTAATGTACATCTAATTAACCAATCAAATATGGCAGAGCTATTCACGAAGATATAATGCAATTGTGTGCACTCAATGTAGGCTTTTGCCTGTACACCAAAACTCTTTGGAATACAGCACAATTACACTTAGAAAAAAAAAAACATGTTAGGAGCTGCAGCTGCTATTATACTGCATGCACAACAGGCTTTAAATCAGAGTGCTGCTGCCAGACCTTGGGCAAGAAGAAGGGTGTTTACACACTGTTTAACTTATCATTGACTGCATGACACAGAAATTGTTTACAGGTACAGGGTGGACAATGAAACACTGGAGGAAATATTCAACATCTGTTGCCCCCACCTCAGGCCCCAGGGAAATCGTTTATTTATTTATTAATTATTTATTTGACATTTGTTAACCGAGTTAGTCTGTCTGGGCAGATACCCCTTTTCAGCGGAGACATGAGGAGAAAAGCTGCAAAAGGTAAATACAATAGAAAATGTCACAATATATTAAGTATAATTGTAATAAAATACAGTTTAACAGTAATCACATACAGTTTCATCCTTAACATAGTCACAGTACAATTTCTTGCAGTTGTGAAGCAAGAGGTAGGTTCAGGAGTAACACTGCAACAATACTTCTGGACCAGAGAGTCTTAGTATAGCTTATTTTAAGGAACAAGTGTAGGATAAGAGAAAGAGTGGAACAAATAATTAGGAAAAAATGGGTTTGTTTCAGCAGAGGAGAGAGGAACATTAAGTTGGGTCAGTACAAGAGCATGTCCAAGAGTTTAATAGATAGTCTTTTAGTGTTTTTTAAACAGTTTGAGTTTGAAATTGATGTTAAATATAGGGGCAGTTTGTTCCATGCATTGGCGACAGAGTGATTATCGAGAAGTATTCCAATGGTTTTATTGCATTTGTAGATCTGCAGGAGAAGTTGGTCTGAGCTGCGGAGTGTACAGTTGGGAATATAGGGGGTGATGAGAGTTGAGAGACCCTGACAGGAGTGAGGCTGGTTAAAGATGGAGTGAGTCAGGTGTAGTTGAGGCAGAAGAAGTTGATGGGATCATGGAGAACCCATCTCGGGGAAAGCAAGGTATGTTTAGCATTACATATACTAACTAATGGTACTTTCCAGAAGCCCACAGAGGAAATATTAGAGATGTCACAGGAATTGGCCTCAAGAATATTACATCAGTTTCTTTACATGCAATGCTACTACATAAAGGATCACATTTGTTTCCAACGTACTCCACTGGAGACACAAGAATCATGCAGGAATTCTATGTAGTGACACACTTCCCTGATGTTTTGGGGGCCATAGTTTACCTACACATAGAAATAAAAGCCCCACCTGAGGAAAAGGGAAGAAGGTACATCAACAGAAAAGTTTTCCACTCTATTAACTATCAGATTGCCTGTAATGCCCAAGTGATCATCTGCAATGTCTGTTCAGCTAACCCAAGCAGTTTCCACAACTTGCAAATATTGCAGAATAGTGAGCTGTAAGCCTGGTTTGCTAGGGGAAACATTTCCCAAGGGCACCTAGTAGGGGATGCAGGTTATGCACTTGAGCTGTGTCTCATGACACCAATGAGAAATTCACACAACTCCACTAAGCAAGGATATAATGAGATCCATATTCAAACTTGGAATATTATAGAACATGTGTTTGGATTGCTTAAATCACAGTTATATTGTCTAGAGACATCAGGAGGTGCATTGCATAATAAAATGTGCTTGTGTATAATAACACTACTGTTTTAACTTGTCATAAATGACATACACTATACTGAACATCAAGGGGAAGCATGATGATTTTCTCATATAAGTAAATGTGCATAACAAGTCATATAATTGCTTTAACTTGATTTGTGGTTTTGTAACCCATCTTGACCATACATAATACTTAAACTGTTACCAATGTAACTGATGTTTTATACATGATATCAAACTGACAAAGTTGTTCAAGGGAAACAACAGAAGCCTGAACTAGGAATGTCACAGAATGTAACAATGACATTCTGAACAAATAGTATTAAATTGACAATAATCACTCAGTTTAACCTTTGCTGATTATACAAAATAGAAAGTTGCCATTTAAATCTAAAAACGTTCATTATATGCCATAAAATGGCAATTTATGAATATGGAAAGGGAACTTGTAATCATCAATCACAATAAGTGAATTTCTTGTTTTTAACCTCTAATTTCACTCATTTTATAATAAGAAATGACAGATATGAAAATCCTTATGTTTAGGAAATGGGGGGAAGAGGGATGCACCGATAATTAAAATTGACTAACTTTCATCGATGTTCACATAAAACAAATGTGATGCTTTAAGTAAGTTAGTAGCAAACAAAGTGATTACTTAAATGCTGGCAAACAATGAAATATAACTTCTGATATGTCCAGTAAATACATTGTATTATAAACCTTAGGTATAAATATTATTACCATCTATTTATATTAAGTAATACGTTTTGAAAGAGTTCATCAATAACGGTGAATATGTTAAATAACTGCATGCTGTAATCTTCTATTGAGGTTTTATATACGATACATCCTACTTCACTATGATTAAATTGCTTGTCATCTATCTTTCATGTAAATATTAATTGCTTATACAATAAGTAGATATTTATATTGTATTAGAATTCCGTCTAATCTACAATAGTACAATATCTGTTCAAAATAATATAAATATTGCTTATTCCTATTACAAATATTCTCCATATGATAATTCAATTTATGGAGCTCAGATGTTCTGGATCATCAAGGTGTGAGTGATAATCTGATGGACTTAGGTTTATCCATCAGATTAGGAATTATTTTCATTCCATGGCTAGTGCAGATCTTAGTTTTGTTAACATTTATTAATTTAAATTTATTTCACAAAAACATTTTTAGTATGCCTGACCAAAACATTACTTTATTGGTAAACACTCAAAGTATAAAAGTGATAATTTCCTTTAAAAGCTAAAAAATATACTTTATAGTTATCAGAGGAAAATATTTAGTAGTCACAATAAAACAAAAATACATAGACTAAATAACCCAAGATGGATTTAACTATATTATCTTTAAATACTAATGGCTTAAACAATCCTAGCAAGAGATCAAATCTACTGAAATATTTAAAAGTGAACAAAGCACAAATTGTCTTCCTTCAAGATACTCATTTCAAAACAAATGACAATTACAAATGGAATCCTAAGGAATATATGATATTGGCACAATCCGCTTATAAGACAAAGATAAAAGGAGTAACAATTTTATGGAAAACAAATGTGATTAACCCAGAAATCATTTATAAGTATGAAGATAAAAACAGCCTTATGGCATTAGTAATAGTTAAATATAATAACAGAATATGGACCCTAGCCAATCTATACTGGTTCCCAGGCATTGGAACAGGAACTGTTAAAAATCACTTGGATTTCATTTTCAATAATTATAAAGGCAACTTAATATTAGGAGGAGATTTTAACTGTATATTTGATATTTCTGAATCTACATATAAAAGACCACTGCATACATTTGCTGTATCAAAAGTTTTAAACAGGTGGGTAGAATCATTTCATCTTGCAGATACTTTCAAATTTAAAAAAAGATAAATCTTTAATACAATCCTCTTGGAGATATTCCTTAATCACACCAATCCTAAAGGAAAACAAATCCCCAAACCTCTGCACCTCATATAGACCTATATAATTATTAAATAATGACTATAAGATATTTATGACAGTATTAACTAACAGAATGAAAATACCACTATCCAAAACAATAAATAATGATCAAACTGGATTTATATATCATAGACACACACATGACAATATTAAAAGGATAATTTCTCTTATAGATTGTGTTAATAAAGAAAATAAACACTCATAACTGGCTTAGGTATAGAGAAAGCCTTTGATTCCCTAAATTGGGACTATTTATTCAAAATCCTAATACTATTTGAATTTCCTGCATCCTTTGTTCATCTCCTAAAGAATATATATACAAATAATTTAGCGTATGTCAAGTTAGGTCCTTTTACCTCTGAATCTATACATATAACAAAAGACACTAAACAAGGATGTCCCATGTCACAGATTCTATTTTCTCTGCCTATTGAAATATTGGCAGATTCAATTCATAACTATATAAAAATCAAAGGAATAGATGTTTATGAACAATACAATTCTAAAGTAATGCTGTTTGCTGATGACATATTGCTAACATTATCTAATACAAAAGAGACATTAGAAGAATTAGCTATATTAATTTACAAATTTCACATGACTTCAGGACTCCATTTCAATAAATCAAAATCGAAATTTTTATTTTTAAATAAAAAAAAAAGAACTGCAGACTAAGGGGATCACATCATGGGGAAACAAGAATCTACCTTAAAATATCTAGGAATTGAGTTATGCAAAGATAATAATGAATTAGTCTAAAAAATACAATAATATTATCAATACAATTAAAATCTCTGTGGAAAAATGGAACAAAATAATATTAACATTTGAAGATAGACTACCGTTAATAAAAATGGCTTTACTGCCCAAGATCCTATATATAGCCTTGACAATACAACTGTTATCAGAAAGGAATAGGGTCTATATTACATGCGTGAACACTTAGGTTGTCGAATACAACATGATCGACACCTATTCAGCGAACACACAAATCAGCAAAACCTCATAATGCAGAAAAACACATCACTGAATATATTTACTTGGCCAACACCATTCCACCCACTAACAAAAGCAAAACACACTTCCCACTACACCGCTAGCTACATAGTACCCACCCAAACAAAATAAATAAACCACATACATACAATAACCTAAACCCTACTTCTAAACCTACACTAACCCTTATATACATTACTTTATATGCACTTACCTTAACCCGCACCCTAACCCTAAGGCCCGTAACTATCGCACACTTACCTTAATAAGCTATACCCAAACAAAATAAATAATCCACACACATACACTTAACCAAACCCTACTTCTATCCCTTACATACATATCTATGCACTTACCTTAACCAGCACCCTAACCCTAAGTTCCATAACTATCACACACTCACCTTATGGAGCTACACCACAGAAGGGCCGACTATGCCGAATCAGGATTTTGAATTTCGCAGTTTCCAGCATTCAGTGTTCTCATGGTTCACTTATTAGGTGTTGATCATGCCGTATTCGACAACCTAAGCATTCACGCTTACGATATAGACCCAAGGAATATACTTAAAAAAATAAATTCATGCCTAATAAAATGTTTATGGTTTCCCAAAAGAAACAGAATAGCTTTAATACATCATATCAGACCATGGAAACAGAGGATTAAACTTTCCTGATATAGAAACATATATAAAATCATCAATGTCTAAAACAATCTCAGGTTGGATAAGTCCAAATTACTCTGAAAATTGGAAAGCATTACCAACCGCAATATCAATAAGTGAATTTGATTTACAAAAAAAATTTCAAATATCAGATAAACCAATTTGGCATGGCACATATTATGTATTAGCATGCAGTATAACATAAATAAACCCACTAAGCCCACTAAACTTGTATGATTAATTATTACATTGGCTCGTTTAAGAAAATTATTAATGCAAATATAGATTTAAAAATCTGCTTTGATATTTTCACACCATTTATAGTCACAAAGAACTTTCAACATAAAATACATAGAGAAATTATTAATTCTTGGGAACAGAAAGGACTTGTTTGTTGGCTCTAATGTATCAAAGAACTAAAAGTTTTAGATATGCAAGTAATAAAAACAACATACAAAATTCTACAACAGGACTGGCTAACTTTACAGAGTATTTTGTCATATTTGCAAGATTTAAGTAGAATAATTAACAATTCTTCATTTAAAGAAATACCTAAATTTATGAAATACATAATTGCAATCATATATAATGACTTTGACATGTGAAACAGTATTTCAAAATTTTACAAAATATTAATAAAGTATAAAACAACACCCAAAACCTCATATTGGAAATATATAACAAAAGGACACTCAATACAGCTAACTGAAGATATTAAAACAAATATCTTATTATCGATAAAATATACATCCTTTACACAATACTGGAAAGTTTGTAATTGGAAATGCTTGCACAGGGCATTCTTAACCCCAGATAGAATCAGTAAAATTAGTTCTTCCATAAAAGGAATATGTTGGAGATGTGAGCAAGTACACAATGCAGATTGGAACCACATTTTCTTTGATTGTGTTAAAATTAAGCCATTTTGGAATGGTATTAATAACTTTCTACATGCTTTATTTAATGAATCATTTTATCTAACTAAAGCTCTTGTATTACTAAATGTGAACGTACGAAGGTCATCATTTGAATAGGTCAAACATGTATCTAGTATGGACTATACTTGCAATCTCAAGGAAGTGTATAACAAGAAGATGGAATACAAACACAATACCAACTTTGGAAGACTTCTATAGCCTACTGAAGACCATAGCATTATTGAAAATTAAAACTGAAGATCTAAGACTTTATCCAAAGCCATTTATCAAAAACCCTTGGGGAAAAGTCTTATCATTGATTGACACTATACACTAATTGATCAGACACTCTGATAATGGATTTGACATGCTTATAAAGTAACTGTATACATTAAGATCTGTTATAGTGTCAGGTTAATGTAAATAGTGTACATAGTTATTTAAGATGTTATGTATAAATACTATGGAATTCATTCAAAAGTGTTTGAAAAATTAAAAATAATTGTGGAGGAGCACTGCAGTGTGACCCAAACATCTCTGCTGAAATGCTTACAGTCTGTGCCAAGCTACACAATATAATTGTTAGGAAACAGCTTCAACAATGACAGTAAGGGGCAGGATCACAATTTCAAGGAGCACAGGCAGGGCCAGCATCAGCAGGAGATACAGATGAGGAGTCTGAGGGAGAACCACCAGATGAAGATTGTGCTGGCAGACAGAGGCACAGTATGCCCTGGCTAAGAGGCAGAGGATAGTACACACACTCACTAACTATGTACCATTATGTACAAAAAGAGTCAAAACAAATTCTACTTCATGTCTGACCAAACCAACTAAACATCAAGTGAATCTCAGAGATAAATCATGGAAACTTTATCAAACAAACAAAAAAACAAACTCCTGATACATTCTAAACAGCTTCATGATCAGGTAAAAAACTAGTACATAAAGACAAAAAAAAAGCATACTGGACAAAACTGCAGTCTAATCACAAACAAATCCCCAAACAATTCTGGAATTATATCTCATTTGTCCTAAACCATGACACAAAATCAATCCCTGTCCTCATCCTGACAAACTTTCCCAGGAAATAGCATCTCTCTTCAATGCTTTCTTTTTAAATTGTATAGTCGACATTACTGCTGGCTTCCCTCATGACAGGGATAGCTTAAATAACACTGCTCCTCCGAAAACATCCTCCACTTTCCCTACCTCTACAAGCTCCTCATTGTCCCCTAAACCCAACACCCATCCTACTGTACCTTTTCTATTAACCCCATTTCTACCACAACCATCAAACGACTACTCCTTAAGCGCAAACCCTGCTCTAATGCACCTGACAACTTACCCCCCCCCAACTTTTCTAAAGACTATTGATGAAGCCATCACATTTCCCATTAGCATCCTAATTAACAGATCCATCCAAGAATCTTATATACCCAAATTATGGAAGAAAGCCCACATTCTCCCTCTTCACAAAGGCGGTAAAAACAAAAATATTTCCAAGCCAGTATTCTCAAAACCATGCATCTCTTGGTGTCCAGAGGTATGCATCCATTATGCATCCCCCAGGCCTATATATTAAGGTGACACATCTCAAACATCTCTTACTTGATGCCACCATCCACATAATAGTGGTCCACTATTTCTGTGTCTTGTGGCACATGGATGTATGAATCTGAGCTCCTGGAAGGGGGGGGGTGATGTGCAACACCATTATAACTGACGGCAACAATAGTCTTTTGCATGTACATATTTATTAATGTGGTGGTTAATCCATACCTGTTTTGCAGTCTGTCTCCCATATTGCTAAGATTTGATTTTTCAACAATCCCCGTGGTAGTGTTTCTCCACACAGAATAGACACATTTCTGAATCCCTCCACCATACTGTTTACTCTCATCTGCACTTGCCTTCATTTCAATACTTTTGCTCATATCCGTGTCATTATACCCCCAGCATGCAGGCCATGAATTTTTTTTAGCTTTCCTTAACTGCACTCATTGTATCTTTGAATTGTCCTCACACACCACATGGTCACTCATCTCACAAAACTGGCTACTTCAATGCCAAAACTGTTTCTGAATTTCTTTCTAGGACATATTTTAAAAGAAGTATATGAAATATGATACTGTTTATTTATTTTGTTATTATTTGCTATTTAACTAGAGGGGTGGACTGTTTCAAGGAAACTTTTCAGTCATTATTCCAGTCAAGTAGTCAGAAAAAGCAAAAACAGTTCAGGCTGGCACAGTCTGACTCATAACAATTGTGTAAAAAGCATATAAAACATTATTTAACAACTTGTTAGTGAATTTCATAAAAGCATGGTGCATCCATAATATTAATGGAGTGGTAAATTAATGTATTACTATAAATTAAATTTTCAATCTATAAATCATAGGCAAATAATAAATATGATTAAATCAAATTAATTAAGCAAGATAAAGTGGAACTTAAATCAACATATGTGTTTAAAGGACTTTCAGGTGAAAATGGAATCTATATATGAATTGTGCATGCTTTTTTTTCAATGCTATAACAATAAATCTGAGATAGTATGTGGCAAAGATGAGTGTATGATTCCAACAATATAATATTATTGATTTCCAATTTTCATCATTTGACTACCTGACAGATTTATGATGGTAATATTTGAAACACTGTTACTTTGCTAACTAGCAGATCAATACACCTACTTAACTGATTCACTTGAAAATGTCTTATTAAATGCAAGGAGACATAGTTACACATAATGTACTGGCAAACGTAACTATTGAGATAAACCTGGCTGCAAATAAAAAAGTGTCAAAGCAGCTAATCATCAAACAAAAACATTTAAACAGCTAATAGATGGTTTAGAAAGAGGCAGTTAATCATTTAGAATTATCAAACATCTAACAGATTGTTTAATAATTCGGTAAAATTTTTCTCGGGAGGATATTTACAGCATTTAACTTTAATTGGATGCAGCTATCACTGAAAAATAAGGTGGGCACGTGGGGTAGATAGTAATTAAGGTTCCACTCCTACATGTAATTGGATGAATCATTTGATAGGCAAGTATGTCCAGCAGGGCTCTGTGACAACAGGCCCTATGCTAGAAATATGAGTGAGGCCAGAGGCCATACATTATTGTTACAGTAATGCAATGTGTTCACATTTAAAAATGTTATGTGGATACTGCAATTATTTTAAAAGTGGGTTATGGATACCAGTTAATCAACAATTTATTTTACAGTTAAATGCTGTAAATATCCTCCCGAGAAAAAATTTACAGAATTATTAAACAGTCTGTTAGATGTTTAATATCAAACTGGAAATAAATAAATAAATAAATAAAAATGTTATTCCAAGGTATTAGTCACTACTGAAATGTAAAATGTATATCACACATTGTCTTGTTGAGTGTTTAGCCCACATCCATCAATCTTTAACTAAAAACTGAATACTTTAAAGCTGCATGACATAATTGTATAGGTAGATAGATTTTGCAAATGTAGAATATGCATACTTATGTAGTTGTCAGACAAACTCTTGTGGCGTGCTGTCCACATGATTAATAACCTATTGGTAAAATCAGTGCTAGTCTTGCATGCAATCTGGAATACCTGAATTCATGCCTACCCTGTGCCTGTTTGAGGTTTTGCTGTCTCTACTGCTGCCCCTGCAGGTTTCCTTCAATCTCTGCAGGGGTGACACAAAACAATAAACAGTAAGGAGGATTTGTGTGTGCAGTCACTTCATGGTAGTATACTGCACGATAATAAGGGGATATACTCCCAGCACGGAGGAGGTGTGTAGGTCCTATTATATTTCTCCCATTGACTAAAGAGGTAATTTGTTTTCACCTTGTCCTGTCACTGCAATGGTGATGGAACTGGTAAGTTGTTCACCTGTGCGTGAGATGCCAGTAGCATGGATGGCAACATTGGTCATACTATTCCAAGTCTCAGCCTTGTACTAAAAAGTGGTATACCCCCATTCAGAGCTTCCAGCTGTTGTTTCTTATGAGGAGGGGTTCAGAAATCTGAGATTCCTCCTCACACCACCTCTGTGGTCTAAATGGAGCAGTACCTATACCATTGCCTGCCATGTCTTCCCTTCAAAGAACTCAGAAAAAATGGCAAGGAACTGGTGTCCTGTTTAGATGTCACATGCTCCAGCCTGTGCACAATGATGCCACTTTGGAGAATCACATTTGTGCAACAGATGGCAAAGAAATGGTCTATAATTACTGAACTTATTATTATTATTATTATTATTATTATTTTTACACTGCCCTTTTTTGGTGAGAAACAGGGCAGTAACATGGGTGCTGATCAGTATATATATATATATATATATATATATATATATATATATATCTGGGTCTACTTCATATGACATAAATTTCATATGATCGACGTTCATTTGAACGAGACCAAATGACATAAACTTCATTTGATCTAAATTTCATATGTTCTAAAACTCATCTAACTGACAAATAGCACTGGCAGTTTGTAGAGTACTGTAAGGCAAGTAAAAGGTATATGCCCTGTTCCCCACTGTAGTGCAACCCCGGAGTTAGAATATATAGTTAGTGGGGTGGTGGGGGGCACAGTACCCCGCATTTTGGGGTGTGGGGGTGTAGCCCCCCATCTAGTTTGATTATTCTGTGGTTTGATTTTATATTGTTCAGTACCACTCCCCACACCCTCCAACTATATATTCTAACTCCAGGGTCGCACTACAGTGGGGAACATGGCAAATACCTTTTACTTGCCTTTCAGTGTTCTATAGACTGCAAGTAATTTAGGTCATATGAAATTTAGGTCATATGAAGTAGACCCATATCTCTCTCTTTCTCCCTCTCTCTCTTGCTATATATATATATATTTATATATATATATATATATATATATATATATATATATATATATATATATATAAAAGCTGTTTGACATTGACTCCAGCTTATACTGGTTACTGGTGATATCTCAGGTACGTTTCGAGTGTCATTTTCACACTTCTGGGCATACAGTCAGGGATGGTTTATTACATTCATAAAGTTAACCAGCTTACACAGAAATGTTTATTTGTCTTTGTTGACCGGGAAGAGTCCGACTGGGTAAAACCCATTTTCAGCAGAGGCCCGGGCAGAAAAGCCCCACATTTAAGTTGCACATGATTTACATTTATAGTTGCAGGGTAAAAACATCTATACATGAGCTTATACACATAAATTTTAAACATTTCTTACATGAGCATAGCATTTAAACACAAAACAAAAGAGAAATTACCATAAAATTGCTAATTATTGAATATAGAAATAACTAATATATTAAAAGCATGATGGCTGCAGGTAAAAGATCAAAATGGGGTGTTTTTGAGTTTAGTAATAATTTCAAGACCGACAAGTAGAATGTAGCTTAAAAAATGATGAGAGATACGAAAGAAGAAATTATGGAAGTGAGCAGGAACTATAGTTAGTGGTGGGGTGTGAGAGAAGGGGGAAAAGTAAGAGCTTAGGAAATAGGTGCAATAAAAGGAGGAGTGATAAGGTACAAAAAGGTTGGGAAGCAAAGTGGTTGGAAGAGTTGGAGAAACGTAATCTGAGTAAAGCTAGCTAGGTGAGCAGGAAAAACAGAGCCATCTTTGGCATAGGTGCTGTTTAAGCAAAGTATTAAAGCTGTTAATATTTTCTATCTATTTTAATTGTTTAGGGATTTCATTCCTGAGTTTAGACACATAATGGGAGTAAACAGAGTTTCCAGCAGTGTGGAATGTCATACTGATACATAGTAAGAGTTTATTGCTAGACTGAAGGTCTGCTGTGGGTGAATAGTACAATAGAGTATTTTGTAATGCTGGGCATTTGTCTGGAGAGTACAATAGGCTGTGGGAAAATATTAGTTGTATGTCAAAAGGCTTGGGAGTTCAAAATAGTTTAATTGTTTTAGTGTAAGGCAGTGGTGTATTTTATAAGGGTGGTTGTAAATTTAGCTATTTTGTAGTAGCAGGAGGCTAGTTCAATTTTATACATAGTGTTGATATTTGTAAGAGTAGGGGAAGCATATAACAGAGAAGGAAGGAGGTATGTTGCTGCTAAGGTAATCCTTGCTTGATCTGTCAGGTAGTGTTGGCCCTAATGAGGGAGCTGAGTTTTTGGGAGTTTTCTTGATTCAATGAAGTATGAGGTGATCAAATTTGAGGTTGTTAACTATTATGACTCCAAGTAGTTGACTTTCGCTTATGGTTTCTATTTTTGTGTTATTACTTGAAGTAATATGAAAAGTGTTTCTGTCTAAGGAGTTGTTTTGGAGTAAATAGCATAAATTTGTTTATTTATTTTTCTGCATAAAGTAGCCAATTAGAAATTTTTAGCCATATTTTAAAGTTAGTGGAAGATTTTTGAGTAGGGTCACCACCCCTCCATTTTTTTTCTGGACTATCCGGAAATCAAACTGATTCTCCGGTAGTCCGGAAAACACTGTACAAACTCTGGTATTCTGTTTCAAAAAGGAAACAGACTATCAGAGTTTGAAAATTGACTGATTTACTATGCTTTTTTTACAGAAATGCATAGTAAATCAGTCGAAAGCAGGCAGCAGGAACGAAAAAAGAGGGCGTTCCCTGCCAAGTGATGTCATCACGACATCACAAAATGGGCAGAATGTGGGCGGGAGAGGGTGTGGGGTGGGCAGGGTTACTGGTGACATGAGGGGTGTGGCTTTACTCCGGTTTTCACCACGAAGGAAGGTTGCAACCCTATTTTTGAGTGACTTCCTGTAATTTTGTTATGCATGGGGCAGCGCAGATAAGGGTTGAATTATCAGCATATTGTACGGGAGTGACAAGTGTTGTAGCAGTATGAAGTTTATTTATGAAAATATTAAATAGAAGGAAGACGAGTATTGACCCTAGGGGATACACCAACAGAAACTGGTTGAAATGTTAAAAGGTTTTGTTGCTACTGCATTGCTTGCTTATGATTGCATAAATAACTGTGAAACCAGGAGAGGGAGGGGTAAGTGAGACTTAGTGTTGCAAGTTCAGAGAAGAGCTTTTAGTGGGACACTGTGTCAAATGCTTTGGAAAAGTCAAGGAAAAGTTTAAAATAAGGCTAGCCTCATTCCTGTATTGGTTTACTATGCTGATGAAGTAGAGCAGGGCAGTAGTAGTACTGTGGTTGGGGCTGAAATTGTGCTGGGTGTTCGAGAGGAGGTAGTGTTTGATTATATGTTTGACAAGCTGAAAGTGAATTAATTTTTTGAAGATTTAAGAGAGGGGTGATAGGATAGCAATAGGGCTATAGCTCATTAACTCTGTTGAAGTACCTCCTTGTGATGGGGTATAATAATGGATTTTGTTTCCAGATGGATGGGGGCATAGTTTTCAGTTATTGAGCAGTTGATTAAAATGGAGACATGGCAGAGCAGATAGCATTGTTGGTTCACAGCAAGAGGTTCCCTGGTCTGATTCTTGGCTGGGATGGATGCCTTCTGTGCAGAGTCTGCATGTCCTCCCTGTATTTGTGTGTGTTTCCTCTGAGTGCTCTGGTGTCCTCCCACATTCCAAACACCTGCAGAAGGTGGATTCAACACCCTAAATTGGCCATAGGTATGAGTGTGGTGTGGAAGAACTACTGCATCAGGGCTAGCCACCTGGTGGTGTAAACTTTAGCTCTAGATGATTGTCACTGTTGAAGTGACACCGTGGCCCCATGTGCAAAAATGGGAAAATGGGTTATGGATGGATGGATTAGAATGGAGACAGGGAAGGCTAGTGCTTCTACACCTAATTCGAGGAATTAATTGGGAGGTTATTGGCAGCTGAGGCTGTTGCTTTTAATTTGGCTAGTAATTTTTTTTATGTTTAATGTTTGGACAGGCTGAAAACTAAAACACAGCGTTTTGCTTTTGAGAACAGATGGAAGATGGAGGGGTAAAGTGAGGAGGTCACTGATTAGTCATAGAGCTGACTGGATTAAATTAGTGTTTTATTTTATTTATTTATTTTATTTAACATTTGTTTACCGGGAAAGTATGACATGGACAAAGCCAATTTTCAATGGAGGCCTGGGGAGAAATGCTCCAGATGCATGAGCGTTGAACTGAGAGACAATGGACTCTGTTGTTTGAAGTAGAAGGACAGGGTGCAGTGGTAAGTCTGGGATGTAATACTTTATTTACAAAGGATCAAAAAAGCTTGGGGTTATTTTGGTGCTTTATATTTTGGAGATTACTGTGTATGATTTCTTGTCAGATTTAACAAGGATCTTGGAGTAGTCTGTGAAATATCTAAAATGTTGATAGGAATGTTGTGTTTCATTCCTATACTATTCTTTATCTCTTTGTAGCATGAGCTGTTTGGGCTCTTGTCAGCCATGGCACTGGATTAGATTTCTATCCTTCTTGTTCTTACTGGTGCTAAATAATTTAGTATTTTTTAGGAAGGTGTAATAGAAATGAGCAACTGCTTCATCTAGGGTCATTACTCTTTATATATTCCAGTTGTAGTGGAATGGAGATTTAATAAACATGTTTTTGCCACATTTCATTAAATTGCATACCTGTTTATAGATTATTTGTTTGGGAGAACCATGTTGTTGTCTGATTATATTGGTTGGAAGGTGGTCACTTATAATATCCATAAAGCAACCAGAAGATTTTATATTATGGGGTTTGTTTGTAAATATCCAAACATTATTATTTGTTGCGAGTTTTTGTCATAGGGCAAGAACTACCATTTCTGTTGAGTAATCTCTGAACAGCCTCACTTCTCGATGCCAACCTTTATAAAAAGAATGACTACAAAAATTGCAGTTGTAGTTTACAAGACACCTTGCTGTGCATGTGCGTGGGATGTGCTTTGGTTTCAACTAACATCATTATTATTTTAGGGGAGCCCAATATAGAGGACAGGGCCATACAGACTACACATGAGGGGATCTGAATCCAGAATTTATTCTAGGCAATTTATACATGACCACTATTCAGACAAGAGAGTGAAGCAGTACGGTTTACATGTTTCCAAGGCTGTTTTGATGTATACATGTATATCATGGCTTTCTTGAAGGAGTTATGTGAAGTAATGTTAGGCACTGTTGGGGAGAGCAGCACAACAGATCTGTATAAAGTAATACTGCAACAATGTGATACATAGGTTCATAGGTGAGTACTAGGCTAATGAGCATAAGGGCTTTTTCAAGCTTAGCCATACATCCCAACTCTCTGGCACGTTCTAGTACCCTTACTGAACATAAACAAGGGCCTGGGAGGTGAACCACTTACAGGATGCCTGTGTATGTTACAGACAAAGGTGTGAAACTAGGGATGCATTTCATGTTCCCCAGCCAGCTGTCCAAGTTACACTTGAATTCTCTCTGAGAAACATACCTGTCTCTCTAGCAGGTCCTATTTTTATCACAGGCAAGGTTTAAGTCCTTAGAATGGGTAATTCTGGTGTTGTTTGTTTTGTGGATATGCAGGAGGTTCATCAGGATGGAGTATGACAATGCCTTGTATGCCAGGCATAGGTCTCCCCTCATCAGTCTGTAGGAGACAGAATACAAGGACAGGACCTTGAGGTGGTCTCCATAGGACATGTTATTTATGCTCTTTATTCTTTTAGTGAGGAGAATCAGTGGATATTCCAATTGTTGGATATGCCTGGTTAGGTGCATACCAAAGGGGCATTGTGCTGAATGATAGGTCTGATGAATACCAAATACAGTGGAACAATGACCTCCTTGGACCTAGATGCCATACCTTTGTTTATAAGTTGAACAACATAAAATAATTTCCTCACTACTGTAAACACATGGTGGTCAAAGGCTAGATTACTATCTATGTGTGTCCCTAAGTCCCTGACTACTGGGTCAACTCTGAAGGGCGTGTTGTCAATATGATACTTACTAGGGGTAGGTGACTTCCCAAAGGATACTACTATTCATTTCTTGCCATTTAGTTTTAGCCCATTGTTTTGACACAAGTTATTTGTCTTTTTCAGCCCTTTCTGGAGAACATTTTTGTTGGTGGGGGATTCTATCATTGCTCCTAATTTGCAGTCATTGGCAGATTTAGTCAGACAGTGGACCTTGACATTGGCCTTGACTTTGGAGAAGTAAATGCCAAAAAGGAGTGGTTTGAGGACCGTCCCAGAGAAACTCCAATTGTGACTTGACTCTTTGTAGAGGTGGACTCCATAATTCTAACTTCCTGGGTCCTGTCTGTGAGCCAGCTGGCTATCCACAGAGTGACATAAGGGTTTATACCAAACATCAGGTTTGTCAACAATGCCCTAGTGGGCTATTTTGTCAATTGTTTTGGCCAGCTCAAGGTAGGCAGTGTGAAATATTTTGCCCTTATCCATTGCTTTGGTGACCTTCTCAAAAAAAGTCCACCAGTTTAAGTAGACATCAGTTTCATCTTTAATCATTGATCATTTCCATGATAATTCTTTCTATGGTTTTGAATATGAGAGTAGTGAGACTTATGGGTCTGTTATTTCCAGGGTCTGTAAATGGCCCACCTTTCTGCCCAAGGATGACTGTTGCTCTTCTCCATTCATGAGACATGAAGCCTGTTTGGAGGCTACAGCATTTCCAGAGGCCTGATAGGTCATATTTCAAGCTATTTAGAAGACATCCTGGTATATTGTCCAGCTCCATTGATGAAGTGCTCTTGCCCTTAGAGAGAGCATTGAGGACCTGTTCCCTAGTGGTAGTAGGGGGAGTTATATTTGATGGCATTTCCTAAGGGGGGGTTGAGGGGAAGAGAGGTGTAAAATTAGAGCTGAATTTGTTAACTAGTAAGTTTGCTATATTGTCTGTGTTAGTATGGGTGACTTCATTAACAATGAGCTCTACGCACAATTATGTATTGCCTTTGAGGTTACAGACATAGCTACAGAATGCCTTGTGGTTGTCCTTGGCCAGGGATGCCAAATTTGCCTCATATTTGGCTTTTGTAGGCATTATTTGCCCTCTGAGTTGTTTGTTTAGTTTGATGAGTGCTTTTATCCTACTGGGGGCTATGCCTTCTAATGGCCATGATTTTCTTCCTTCTGTTATACAGATTACTGATGTGATTCCACCATGGTGACATGGTTTCTGAGTTTGTTCTGTACTTCTCCTAGTGGGTGCTGCTGCCTCTATGCAGCTTTTAACATGCTTGTACAAGGTTTCTGTGAACAGTTCTGTGTAGAGAACAATATTCTCAGGGTTTATGGGGCTTGAAACTTTTCTAGGTTATGACTTAGTAGTAGGAAGTTAGCCTTAGAATAGTTCCTGAACATTCTAGGGTTAGTTGGTTTTATTTTTACTTTAAAGGAGACCATTTTGTGGTCTGACCTTACCAGAGAAGACATTACACTAGGGGCATGCAGCAATCTTCCATATTAGTGAGGACCAGATCCAATATACTTGCACCCCTGGTCAGCATATTAACAATCTGTTCCAGGGAGTATGTGTTTACGAAATCCAGGAATCTCTGTGCCTGCATGTTTAGTGTTATATATGATTCCCAGTTAATAGTGGGGTAATTAAAGTCACTCATGAATATAGTATTGGTTGGCTGGGGAGTGGTATCTAATATGTTTAAACACATGTTATAGGTTTCCTGCATCATAGAAGGGGATCTATAGCTTGGAAGGAAGTGGTAGGGATTTTTATATATGATGATATGGGACCACCGGCAGCACAAAATGTAACAATGACCCATGCAAGCTAGTAATTTTATTAGAAGACATTTATTTATCAGGAGAGTATATTATGATATACAAATAAGAAATGTTCACAGTCATGATACCACAAAACAGATTAGAGCTATACTATCCCATAGTTGGATTCAAACATTGTACATATTGCATTGTTATTGATTACAGACATTGGTAACCAAATGAGCCATTAAGGTGGATGCAAGAAAAGTGCTTTTCTGACTTCCGTAATGTCCAATATGCTAACTGAGGTGCACAGGTAGCGTTATTATTTGTGTGGTTGAAAGCTAAGTCTTTGTGCATGGGTAATTAATTTTGAGTTTTTGCCATAAGATAGGAACTAGGATTCCCTAAGGGGCATTAATGACCAGCACAGATGCCCATTGTCAAATGCCATACAGTGTATATTGATGACATAGATAAAACAAATTACAGGGATCTGCAAGTTTGGGGGTTTCTCCTATTAAAATGAGCACATATTATTCCAGGGTCTATATCACATAGTCGAAGTTCTGTAACTTCGACTACCATATGTCCGAAGTTACAGAATTTCAACTATGTGTAAAAAAATACAAAAAAAAAGAGAAAATAAAATAAAAGGTTGTATGCAGGGGGGCAAGACCCCCTGCACCCCCACACCCCCCCTGCTCTAGAAATATACTAACTCTGAGGTCGCGCTACAGTGCAGTAAAGGGTACGTTCTTTCTGGGTTTTTTTACAATCGAAGTATGACAGCTTTGAACTTATGGTTTCAACCATATCACGTTCGAAGTTGTCATACTTCGACTATGTGATATAGACCCATTATTCCAACCTGAGGTAATGAACTCCTTTACAGGATTTGAACCCTGCACCACTGGCATTGCAATGGAATATTAACATCATGAACATGTTGCATCACGTGCATAGTTAAATAAACAGGAGAAAGTCAAGTACAAGTTTCAACATTTTCACTTATGCAATGGGCAATTAGTCTGCACTACACTTAGGCTACCAGACTTGTGTTGTTTTTGTCATACAGTACAATTGTGATACTGGGGGTATAGGACATATATGAGAATAGAAAGGAAGGTGAGAGTAATGGCACTTCCTGGAGGATGGACTAGCTACTAACATTTTTGTGAAGCACTAACTACATTACCTTTTTTCATTGAATATCTTAAAGCTTGATATGAATATGCAGCCATTGTTTTAATGTGTAAATATACTTAATTTTATCCCACATTCACATTGTTGGGGATCTCATCTACAATTTTCGACATTTTTACCTCATATCTGAAATTTATGTACAGCCCCCTCAGATAAATTTGAGATGATATGGCCAGTATGTTGATCAGGATACAGTCATAGTTTACTGTGAGTCTAAGTTAAACATATAAGTAAGAGTTAGTTGCCCCACACACTTTTCAATTGTGATTTTGGTTAAGTTTTCTCCTTAAGATACCATTGACTAACCATTACTGGTAATGAGGCACACTTGGTAGGCATTAGCTTGCCAAAGCAGCAATCCACATTCCTGTGTTGCAGACATGTGCACATCATTGTGTAGAAATCAGCATGAGGTTTAACTACATTGTTAACCCTACAGATTGAGTGTATCAATAAGGGTAATGAGTTGAGAGCTAATTAGCATATTCAACATGCCCAGAGGGGTATATCTCTATCTTATATGTGCACCGTGGGCTATGGATCTTCCATCATGCTACAGAAAATGCTTTCTTTCTCAACTGCTGCTAAAACTTCTTTTCTACAATTGCACTCCAAAAATAAAGATGAGAACCTGTGACAAAGTATTGCATGGTAGGTCTTCTTCCATACAACAAGCTCATTAGTACTTTGTTGATCTGCAGTTTACTTGATGAGATCAATGGCAATGCACATACGCATGTAGAGAATTTTGTATTTGTGCAACAGGCAAACATTTGAGACGTTTTCTGGAGACCTATACGTGTAGACAATGCCACTGCAATGGTGGGCAACTGAACACGTGACACTACTGTCACTGTGAGATATATGTTTTGTTACACTGTCCATATTGTTGATATGCTTATGATGTTGTTTACTTCTTAGGTGAACATTCCTGCATCTATTTATTTTGCCATTTGTTTTTTTTTTTTGGTTTGGTGGGGGTGGTGGGGAGGATGCATCAGGTCATTACAGTGCTGTTTTTTCCCTGTAGTTTACAGCTTGGATTAACTGTTATGTCGGACAACATACATTATTGTTTAGACTGCTGTTTGCATTTTTTAGGAGTGCAGATTTGCTTCCCTTACACTTAACTATGCTGTTTAGTGCCTATTGCCTTGATATATTTTGGTCTATAACTGTAAGGTGTGTGTCCTACCTTGTTTGTTAACTTTTGTTATGATATCCATTTTTTGTTCTGTTGCAGAAGGGATATGACTCCTAAAAGTAGTAAAGGCACATCATCATGGAAGCCTCATTTCTCAGAGGCTGAGAATGAGGTGATACCTCGGGTCCTCCATTTCCACGGTTGCTGGCTCCTTGATACACATGACTTCAATAAGCTCTTCCATGACTGAGTCTGGTGGCAGGTGGTCAAGGATGTCAATGCTACTTTTGTTGGCCAGGGCCATATATATAGAATGGTCCAATATAGGACTAGTGACATGATTTATAAGGCCAAGCTCAAAGCAGTGTCTGTGATACAGGTGAGGTGCAGAAGGTTACTAGTGGTGGTCTGTCTACTGAATCATCACTTACCGAGATGAAGGAGATCTGGTGATCAGTCTGGGATCCAGACAGCTCATCAGAACTTCACACTATGTCCAGTAACAAAAAGGCACAGCATAACCATCCATGGAAAACAAGGTTTGTTACTTCAAGCTTTCGAGCTGAAACTCTTTTTCAAGAATGAATCAGTACATTCTTGAAAAAGAGTTTCAACTCGAAAGCTTGAAGTAATAAACCTTGTTTTACATGGATGGTTGTGCTGTGCCTGTTTGTTACTGGATTTAACTTTGTGTTGGTTCACCAGTATGTTTAGCTGTTCTACACCTACTTCCTGAACTTCACACTATGTTGCAGGATGTTGGACATTGCTGGAGCAGCCCCAGTGATATCCACAAGTATTGCCCTAGGTATGCCATCCATTTTTGCAGCCACCTTTGCAATCGATGGTTAAAGGCTTATTCTGCCTACTAATCTGAACTGTTTCTTTCTGAAATTGGTGCACCTTGTTTGCTGTAGCATAGACTAGATTCAGACCTGCTGAATCTATCTTTGTATAACTTGAATACTAATCCAGGCCATCTTTTTTTGGAGAAGGTTTCCCTGCACCCTAGTGGAAGTAGTGTGCAGCTAGAACTTGTCTGATTGAAGACTGCTGGAACAGGGCTCAGTTTTGAGCTTTTTATTGGTTAATTGGTTTATTTGTTTAAATCCATTTGTTTGTTTACTACTGTTATATTTAAAAAAAAAAAAAAAAAAAAAAAGTTCTAGCTTGTTTCCCTGCCTTTTCTGTTACTAGAGTAGTCCAGATACAGATTTGCTGTATTCAGGACTGTATTGTAGTTTCTGAGTTCCCCAGACCTTTGTGTGTTTGAGGGAAGCCTCTCAGCTTATCAATGGGAGTGGTAGCCTATCTACTACAAGAGGAGTGTTTTTTAGCTCCCTTTTAACTTTCTGCTTTAAAAGCCCATGTTTGTAAGGGTTTTTGCGCCATGCAGCACCACTAAGCTAGGGTAAACTATTACCGGTGCAAGAAAGTCTGCTCTTCAATTTTTCCCTTAGATCTTGTTAGTTCTCTTCTCTTCTTTCTTGCATTTAACTAGCATATTTGCCTAGTACTTCATCTGGCTTCTTGTAGCAATTATTGTACCATACATAAGTGATAACAGCACTAAACATCCTATAAGGAAACAGCTCCAGTACTTATTAATAATGACCATCCCTCATGGCGTGTCTAAAGGTCAGTTCCCTGTGCTGTCTCCTATTAACCTGGTGAACTTGAGCATTCTGAGGCAGTGTAATAACTGCCTCATGTACACAGACAATCCTCTCCTATTACCTCCCAACACTCAGATTTGTGAGAGATGCACTTATATATTCAAACTGGAAGACATGCACTCTCCAGCCAAGACTGGAATAACTGGTCAAGGGGAGAAGGTCAACACCTGCACAACATCACATGGAACACAAATCATTCCATAATACCCACCATCACAGCTCTTACATAAAAACACAAACCACATACCCACCTTTGCGGAGGTTTTCAATAGAAATCTACCCAAACAGCAGAGACCTCCAAATCAGAAATGCACTCGACCATCACAGCACAACACAAATCACAAGACACATAGCTCACCTACACAGTATGTCCCTTAACCTAAGCCCCTAAGGCAAAACAGCTTGCCCAATGCACTAATAATAGGTGACTCGATAGTGAGGCACACTGACGTCCCACTTACTTAATTGAATAAGGAGAAGATAACAGCTGTCTGTTGGGTGCCAGAATCAGACACATAACACATGCACTCAGGTCACTCCACAACAAGTACAAGTATGACTCTGTCATTGTCCATGTGTGTGTGAATGACCCGAGAAACACCTCCCTGGACTACATGAAGAGACATGGAGGAGCTCTTGGATTATGTAGCCCAGGCAGGTATGACCCTGAGCAGCATCCTACCATCGCCCAGAATGATACTGCAGTACAAGCAGAAAATGATTGACTTCAACAACTGGCTAAGTTTCTGGGATCATTCTAAGGGGATCCAGTATCTGCCTGCTTGGGATGACATGCTTGACAGACCTTGATGCTTTGCTTCAGATGGCCTGCATCTGTCACCTCTAGGTTTCTGGATACTGGCGAGGGCTTTTGCCACCCCTGTTGTGCCTTTTTAGATGGTGTTCCAAAGACCAAATTACCACCATAACAGCTATAAATAAATGCAATCTGAGGGTCACACTGCTCAATGCTAGAAGCCTAACTCTCAAGAAGCACTCACTCAAAGCACTCCTCAAAATGGAGAACATCGGCATTTATGCTGTAACGGACACTTGGTTTAAAACAGCAGAAAGCACCCCTGCGCTACCAGGCTATAACTCATTCCACACCTTTCGGCCCCTGAACATGGACCGAAGCACCAAAGGCAGTGGCATCTCCATATTCATAAAGGATATGCACACCTCCAGACTAGTAGCCCAGCATAACGCATTGGAGATACTTCAGGTACAACTAACAGTGGGTAAGATGGCGATTCAGGTCGTAGCCTGCTATAGGTCCCCAACCATGTCCCAAAACTCTCACTCCACATTCCTAAGCACCCTGGAAACTATTAGGGTCTAACCCAACACTCTCATACTGGGTGACTTCAACTACCCCTCCGTCAACTGAGAAAACTATTCAAGCACCAATACACTTCCCCAATGCTTCCTGGAATTCATTAATTTCAATGTGCTGGGCCAACTTATTCTTACCCCAACTAGAAGAAGCAACATCCTTGACCTGATTATTACTAACACGGGCAACCGTTGCTCAACACCAATAGTAAATTCCTCCCTGGTTAGATCTGACCACATACTAATTACCATGGAAATCCACATGTCACCCACACACCCAGCAAAGGCAACCACCATGAAAAACTGCTCCAAAGCTGACTTTGGGCTCCTATAAACAGAGGTGGTTAACTTCACGGCACCCACGCAAATGGTAATAGGTACATGACTGCTGAATCATACACCAATGCACTGTATGAACACGTACATAAATGCATGGAACTAGCCATACACAACAGAACCAAGATGCTCTCCTCCAAAAAAAGGAAGGCAGTCTGGTTGTCCCCTGCCATTAACAAACTCTACAACAGAAGGAAGAAACTTTTGCAGAAAAAGGTGAAGTCTCAAGACTGGAAAAACTCCCTTATTAGCCTCAATAAAAAGTTGAGATCCCTCATCAAAACCTCTAAAACTAGCTATGAAGGCAGAATTGCAGCAGACACTAAAAACAACCACAAAGCCCTCTACAGTTATATCAAGAATCCCCATGGCAATACCCAGATTTGCTCTGAGTTACTGCATAATGATACCTCCTATACTGAGCCAACAGATATTGCCAACATACTGGCAGACAGATTCACTGCCGACTTTATCCTTCTCTCCCCCCAAAGGACCACTCACAATACCAGAAGAATGCCAATCACCCAGCATTACTGCAGCACAGGTTAAAGCTGGATTGTCCAAGGCCAAGAATACAGCTTCCATGGGACCTGACAATATCCCTGGCTGCATTCTACATGAACTACAAAGTGAACTGGCACCACAGCTGTGTACCCTGTTGAATCACAGCCTCACCTCAGGCTTTGTCCCTATAGAATGGCGAATTGCTACAGTCATCCCTCTCCATAAAGGGGGAGCAACTACAGACCTTTGGAATTATCACCTCATTAGCCTGATGAGTCTGATATGTAACCCTATGGAGCGCATCATCATGGACCTAATTAACAAGGATCTAGGGAATCTCCAAACTCTCGATCCCATGCAATTTGGTTTTGTTAAGGGTAGATCATGCCTGCTCAACCTGGTTGATTTCTTTGAGTTAGTCAGCACAGCTGTGGATGAGGACAAGGCAGTTCATACAGCCTACCACGATCTGGCCAAGGCCTTTGATACCATTCCCCACTCAGGAATTATTGATAGACTCACCAAACTGGGCATCAACCTCTATATCACTAGGTCAGTTGCAAATTGGCTCACAGATAGAACCTACAGTGTGAAAGTAGCAGACTCCAAGTCAGACCGCCGACCAGTCACGAGTGGAGTCCCACAGGGATCGGACCTGGGTCCTCTCCTGTTTGGCATCTATTTCTCAGAAGTCCAGACCAACATGGACGGACTATGGCTGACAGAGTTCACCGATGATTGCATGGTGGGAGCCATTATTAACTCCCCAAGGGACGTAGACATCCTAAAGAAAGGCCTCACTGAGACCAATAACTGATGTCAAAACCATGGCCTTAAGCTTAATGCCAAAAATACATCATCATTTCTTTTTGGAAAAACTCAGTTCCCACTAATTACACATTGATGGCAGACCACTGAACACTGAAGGCGTTACAAGAGATCTGGGGACACATGTTGACAGCAACCTCTCCTTCGACCACCACATTGCCACTGTGGTCAGAAAGTCCTTCTATGTGGCACATCTCATTACCAAGGGTTTTGCATCCAGGAATAAAGAGGTCATCATCTCTCTCAACTCTTCCCTCATTAGGCCAATCATTGAGTATAATACCCCATTTGGCATTACCTCACTAAACACCTGCAACAGTTGGAAAGGCCACAGGAGTACCTCAGGAAGAGGATCCTAGGCCTTAAACACATGCCCCACATGGATAGACTCAAAAAACTCCATCTTTTTTCTATTTCATATCATCTATTAAGAGGCAATCTCTGCTTGACTTACAAAGCCATGTCTGACCCAGCTCTGTTAGAAATGTTACACCTAAAGAAATCCCAATCCCTCCACACCACATGCACCAAGGACCTAAACTGAACATGCTGGACGGACAGGTTCATAATCCAGTGACTGCCCATGTTCTGGAACAGACTTTCTATACATGTCAAGCAGAGCACCTCACTAGCCCTTTTCAAGAGAAATCTTGATGAGTGGATGGGAAATAGAAAGTTCACCCCGGAGATCACTCCAGTGGCTCTACTCGATAGAGGCATCGGGAACTAATGGCGGCATCATGTCAGGGCTCTTCTATGGGCTAGGCTTGTAAAGGCTCCTGGGCTGTTGGTCTAGTACACACCTATGAACCTATGATAGTCACATGTATGCTTGTACTGCCTGTCTCAGCTATTGTGTCTAGGTACATCTGGCACTGAGCTGCAATGACCAGGTACTCTTAGTATGTGCATATTTGCATGTATTATTTTTCTTTAGTAGTCACTGGAATCATAGCACTTGCATGTGTTGTTAAGTATTTTAGTATAAGCGTTATGATTATTTTTATTATTATTGTTATTCTTTTGGTGTATTCACTGATAAAGCATTATCAGGAACTAGCACTCTGGACCAACCTCTGTCTGATGTTGCAGTATCCTTATCCTGTAACAGTGATGGCAGTGATGAACAGGCACAGTCTGGGGCTGCAAGACTATGTCAGACAGAAGGAGTGAGCGTTACACATCCCCTCCCCATAGTATGGGCACAGTCGGTATGTCTACACGTATACATGACAATGAAAGGTTGATGGGGACATGGTTAATCAGCATAGTGTGACAGTCACATGTGCAGACATGGAGGAATCTCCTAGTCATTGTTAGTGGGATGTACCACACAGAGGTTGTCAGACACAGTATGCTTACCACACTCCTCCTGAGGTTGTTGTGTCAGTAGCTGACACCTGATGTAATGTGCAAGGCGATCATAGAAGTGAGTTCCAACAGGGCCTAGAAGGTGTCGTACGACTACTTCATGTTGTGCATTCTTATGTATGGGATCGCATGAATTTTGTGTGTGACACCTTGTAGAGAATGAAGAACACACACAGTGTCTGTTCTGGATTGCCTGCTGGGGATCAGCAACATCCATGAGGCCAGTCTGCTAGTACATTGTCAGTTGTAAGTCAACATGGCCCTGGATGTGCCATATCCTGCTCCTGTAGTGGTAACACTTCCACTGCTACATCAGTGAGGGATGTGTCTACACCTAGGCGAGGTTGTACACATGGTCATGGTCTTGGATATAGTCAAGATGACAGCTTGTTCAGCATTCACTGTTCATGTCCAGGTATCACTCAAACTTCAAGCTGGGGTCATGGAACTAGCAGTGCAACTCCTGGCAGAGACAGGCAGATCTTGTGCATGGGGGCATCCACTACAAACTTGATCCTCCTCCATGCATGGCTTAGAGATGTCCATTATGCCGTGATATAGTTCTGGCAGACATGCTATGGCTGTGTCACTGCAGACACACACACACACACACACACACACACACACACACACACACACACACACACACACACACATATTACACCTCATGCTGATAATGACACCTCAACCCCCCTCCACATATATACAAACACACACACTTCATTGTGGACTTTCTGACAATGTACATACACTATGTAGCTGGACACATTGGACTTATGTTTTTATATCTGCTATTACTTCAGCTCTCTCTCACACATCTCAGTTGTGAAAGACATGCCCTCTTGTAACCCCCCCCCCCCACATACACTGTGAAGATAATGATGACTGTGGCCTTCCCTTTGCACAGTCTGTTACTTAGGGTTGCATATCTCTGATGCACAGAGTGATCAGCCAATCTATGGATAGGTAAGATCTTCTTTTCCAGGGTATACATAATCATTTTTAATGTGCGCTAAGTCTGTTACATTCACTAGTAGTAGTAGTAGTAGTAGTAGTAGCAGTAGCAGTAGTAGTAGCAGTAGTAGCAGTAGCAGTAGTAGCAGTAGTAGCAGTAGTAGTAGTAGTAGTAGCAGTAGCAGTAGTAGTAGCAGTAGTAGTAGTAGTAGCAGTAGCAGTAGCAGTAGTAGCAGTAGCAGTAGTAGCAGTAGTAGCAGTAGTAGTACTTGGTGCAGAATAGCTTAATCACCCACATGTGCACATGATGCTGAGAGTACCTTGCCATCTGGAGGGGTGTTTGACTTGGGCTGCTTATGTCTGATTCACAAAATGGACAGCCAATGCATGGGTAGGCAAATTCAGTTTTTCTTGTGTATATCTAATCATTTGTATTGTGTCTTTACCATACTTAAGTTCTGAGCACTTATGTTATGTGGTGAGTGTACATTCAGTTCTCTTCCTCCTAGCCAATGTCATAGCATTATATGCCTATGTAAGATGGCACACGTAGTTAATAGTTTTGCAAAGGTGACAGGGTCATACTGTAGGACATCTCCAACTGTATCCAAACAGTGAATATGTAACTTGAACAGGCCAAACACAAGCTATTTGATATTTCAAGTTTGTGCATGGTCATGGTTGTAATCTTGCTCAGTGAGGTTGTGTGGATTTCTAAGAGCCATGAACAAGGTTCTATGGGTTACCCAGTATCCCCCACTAGATACCCATGTGAGAAGTCACCCCTTCTAAACCTTTGGAAGAGGTCACATGTGTGCCATACCTGAGATTTGTGGAAACTGTCTGGGTAGCCTGCAAACACTTTGTAGATGACACCTTGCACATTACAGATCACTTGGCAGTTGATGGAGTGATAGCCTTAGCAGTTCACATATGGTATGTCTTTCCCAGTTCACAAGATGGGGGCTTTATTTCAATGTGAATGCAGTCTTTGAGTGACAGTACCTTGGGGAAATGGCTATGGCATAAAAATATTGTGTAGTGCAAGCTATTTCATCTTGGTTACATTGGAATTCATTTATGCTCCCCCACATGTTGCAGCATTATGCTGAAGAACTAGTGGAGTATTCCTGAGGTGGAAGCCTGTGAAACCACCACTGTGTCCTCTGTAGGTCACTGAAAAGTTCCTGTAGCTAAAATATGTAAAGATATACATACTGTAATATGCACTGAGATGGGTTCTCCATGATTGCCATGAGGTTGCAAACGGGGCTGGCAGATGTCCATTATTTGAAATATGGTATCCCTGTCCACCCTATAGCAGTCTATTATTTTGATTTCATGGAACACATGGTAGGTTAAACATATCATATGTGTATGTCTCATCATGACACACACACTCATATGATATAACACTATTTTGGATTCATTAAACAGCTCTACATTTCGAGCTGGAAAGCAAACATAAACAGCAGAGTATTCTAACAAAAGCATAACTTAGCCATTGTAGATGCTAATTAACCAATCTAAGATGGAGGAGCCATTCAGGAAGCTATAAAGCAATCATGCACACTTTGTGCAGCTCTTTGTCATGAACTCCCAAACCTATTAGAATACAGGCACCGTCCCACTTATTAAAAAAAAACAGTGTTAGGGGCTGCTGCTGCTCTATTGCATGTGTATGTGCAACAGACTCAAATCTATGTTGCTGCTACTGCTGCTGTTGATGAACCTCAGCCAAGGAGAAAAAGGGTGTTCAGACCCCATTTAACATATCCTGGACTGCATGTTATCCAATTTTAGACCAATACAGGATAACTAGGGAAACACATCAGGATCTCTGAAACCTCTGTTGCCCCCAACTCAGACCCAGGGGAAATCAACAAGAAACTATACCAGTGGAAACCAAGGTATGTGTGGCATTAAGGATATTAGCTACTGATACATTCCAGAAACTCACAGGGGATATACTAGGGGTGTCACAGGCCTCAGACTCTAGAATATTGTGCCGATATCTTAATGCTATGCTAGACCATGCAAGGGAGTGCATCTATATTTCTCTGCACCTCAGAAGAGACAGCAAGAACAATGCAAGAATTTTTTTGCTGTAGCACACTTCCCTGAAGTTTGGGAGCCACTGGCTGCACTCACGTAGAAATAAAATCCCCACCTGGTGAAAAGGGAAAGACATAAATCAACAGGAATGGGTTCCATTCAATGAACTGCTAGAGTTGTTTGTAATGCTCGAGGGATCACCCTCAATGTGCATGTGTGCTGGCAATCCAGGCAGTTGCCATGACTTACACATATGGCACGCCTCTCAGTTTTACACAAAGTTTGCTAGGGGTCATGTTCCACAAGGCCATTTACTGTGCGATGCAGGTTATGCACTTGAACCATGTCCCATGACACCTATCAGAAATGCACAAACACCCAAAGATGAAGGGTAAAACAATGCCCATGCTCAAATTAGAAACATCATAAGGTGAGTGTTTGGCATGCTGAAGTCAAGGTTCTGGTGTCTAGACACTTCAGAGAGTGCCCTGCAGAATGACCCAGGCAACTGCACAGAAATTCTCAGTCAGTACTATGTTGTACAATATCATCTTGAGGAAACAGCTGCACTAGGGACAGCAAGGGCCAGGACCACACATTTCTGGACCACAGGCAAGGCCAGCAGCTCCAACACATACAGGCAAGGATTCTGGGGGAGAAGTCCTAGATGCACAGGGACCCAGCAGATATAGGCTTGCACAATATGTCCTTCCTTAGCTAAAGTGTGTATGCCTACATAAATGCAATCAAGTTCTGTGCTAGCACTATGTCCTGGCATGTTAGATGGGTGTGAACCATGCATGGCTGAGCTTTCATTTCAGTGTTGTCACTCATGACCATGAGAACTGCCTCTGCCAGGAGTTGCACTGCCACTTCCACATCCCCAGTTCAAAGTAGGGGTGCTACCTGATTGTGTGTGACATCTGCTGGATGAGTTGTCTTCATGACTATGTTCAGGAACATGACCCCATGGCCTACCATGTCTGGGTGTGGACACCTTAATCCCTGATGGAGCAGTGGAAGTAGCTCCAATGAAGAAGTGGGTCTGGCATGAGTCACGGCCATATTGGCTAACACCAGAGGATGCTGTGGCTCTACGGACCAATGGATGCAGACCCTCCCCCAGCAGACATTCAACCACAGATACTACCCAATCCAGTGTGTCAGCCATCATATCGAATGAGTCACTCACAGGGCTGAGGCAGTCACACACTTCAAAATGTGCCATATTTAGGATTCCCACTATCTCTTCTGAGGCCATAGTGGAACATGCCTGTGCCTCCATGATGCCCCTATATGTACATCTGGTGGTATGTAAAGACACACCAGCATCAGGAGGAGGGTAGACAGTAGGCATCCTTTGAGCACCTCTATCCACCCTCCTATGTGGTACCATGCCCTCATGATGGCTATGGACAGACTCAACCAGCTCTGCAACCAGAGTAAAGACACTACCCCAATCAACTGTGTCACCTTCAATCTGTCCTATATCAGCATTTGCACAGAGTTTAGCATCACACACCAATAATGAGTGATGGTGAATGGCTGTTCATGTCCTATGGCAAAACCTAGTCAGTTATTGCCATCACCCACAGTAGTCAGGTTATCCTCATGCAAAGGTGCTTAAATATGCTGTGCTAAAGGAATACAGGCTAAAGGCAGAGTACAGGCAATACTTGGCAACAGTTACTCTAACAGCTCTTTGACTACTGGATGTATAAAGTGCAACTTCCTAAATTTCCTGTGTGGAGTGTTGATATAAACCACTTGTTAAACCACAAACAAATAACATAAAAGACTGCTGCTGTAAGGAAGACAAGCAGAACAACCAAAGTTGACTTTGGTTGTCCAACATGTCTTCCTTACAGCAGCAGTGTTTTATGTTATTTATTTGTGTTTTAACTAGTTATTTCCTATCTTGAATAAATCAGTTGTCTGAAGATTACCTTTTGACCATAGCATCTAGGGTTTGATTTCATATGTATGTCACATTATTTCTTACTGTGATGTTGTACTTCTATGATATGTTTAGTGACATACATCTTAATTTTTATTCAGTTACAACCTTTCATGAACAGATTTTAAATACTGTGGCAAAAAAGCTTTTGCAAAAGCTGCTATGCCCATAAAGAAGAATTATTGACCCACCCTTATTCTATTCATGTCTTAATCATGGGTTTCCTCTCCTACACTTATCACAGGGCATGACAGATTAGTAATGAGGACACACCATAGAACTGTGCATTTATGACACATAATACCAACCTTTGGTATGTTTCTGTCTGATTCTATCTTCACCCCTTCTCTCTCATTCCTTTTTACTGTTGACTATTCATTAAGGTGGTGGATATAAAGTTCATCTTTGGCATTTTCATATTGCCATTACTTTTCTGAAAGCTAATACCTACATCTTCCTTTGTCTCAATAGGATTTCACTGTCCCTTCAGTTGTGTGGCTTTTTCATGGGTGAAGTAGGATTTCACTTGTGGTGTGTTGTTATCAATGGTGTGAACTTAATTTTGCAAAAACTTTAACAGCACAGTGTCTTTTCTGATACCGAATGAGAACCTAATCCTCAGCACATTGCACTCTCACACTATTGAAGTCAGAGTTTTTCAGTGACATTTGTGTTAAGTACTGTGTTCTCTAGATTCTGTAAATAGAAAGATAGGTGGTTTTAATCTCACAGCAATGAACCTGTGTGTGTGTATGTGTATATGAGGGATTGTGTATAGAGTTAGATAAGTATGACCTTATATACTGCTGGCCTCACTCAACTAGTACTCTGGAGAGACTTATACTGAAGTTCAAGTCCACATCTCCTTTGCAAGACACAGCTAATTTCACTCCTTCAGAGTTGTAGTATGTCTTACAGGCTTTTTCTGTGGCACATGAGTATAATACACTTGCATGGAGACTGTGCCAGTAAATAGGTGGGGAGTTCAAATACAGGCACTGAAAAACCATATGACTGTGTGCAAAAGTAAATGGATGCAGGAGTGTCTTACATGTTTGTATTTGCAACATTTAGAATCCTAAGTGGCTGTAGAAGTCAGTTTTGCATACACAACTCCTTTGCAAGACAGATGATATTATCCATTCAAAGTGCAGTCAAGCTCACATATTTCTATGACACACGTGTATAACACACGTGTATAGGTTGTGTTGGTAGATAGGTATGGAGTTCAAATATAGGGCTGACTGCCGTTTGCTGTGAAATAAATCTCAAGTGGCACTTGTGGTTCAGCAAACCTTCTGTAGCTTGTGATGTTTGATATATAGTTCAAATCCTGACATCCCTGCTTACAGTCTGTATACATGTCGTTAATGGTGTTGTCATCCACACATTTTATGTTCCTGTGTAGATGGTGTTTCCTCTTACAATAGTTTATTCTAATTTCCATTGTTTTTCATTGTGAAATGCTATGTTGAAGACTGATGCAGTGATTTGATCAGATTTTCCTTCCATAACAGTTGTAGTAAGATACCTCTTCAGGACTGAGGACATCAGACGATGTAATGTATGTTGTTGCCTAACTAAGGCATGTGTTCTAATACAGGATTATATCCATATTGTACATACTTGTTCTACTGTCATAGTGACAACAGCAGAAGGTCACAGGTGTGTTTGGGTATTCCTATCATCAAGCAATGTTGTCAGACATGCAGCAAGATTATTTCAAACTAAATACAGGGACACATATTCTCTGATTCGTTAGCATGATGTAATACTTTCACATAACCACACATATGACAATTGGCGATGCACTTATACCATGGCGCATTCATTGGTCCCACTATTGTGCTGATTTTCTCAGCATTTAGTCAAGTGTTCAAAACCAGCATTGAGTAACGCTATGCATCGGTGTCCTTAACTGTTATGCAGGAATGATATCCCTTTCAGTTCTGATGTGTCCATATAGAGTGGCAGATGCCTCCCCTATACATTTTATGAGATAAAAATGATGGGTAATTAAAGTACATCTGATGTGATGACTTCACATAGATGAAGTTTAACAGGTGTTATGACAGTTCTACTGTTGCACATGTGATTCATACCCATATTGTAAATTGGAGTTGTACAGTTTGCTGTTCATTTCAAGTACAGGGAATCACTTTGTGTGAATGTGCTGACACCACACAACCATTACATCACATCGGTATTATCCCTAAATATGCTGCACAAACACATTTGAACATATGTTTGGCTTTCATGCAGTAGAACATTTGTCCTGCCAATGTCATGGTGAGAGTGCTCCTGTGTCAAACACATTGAGTTGTGAGCTGCACAAGAGTGTGCTCCAGTTCTTTGGTGGTGTGTGTACACAAATACAGAGAAACCTTCCTTGACTAAATACATTGATATTGACTGATCATAACTGTGTGCACATGAGCATAGTCAATCAATTACTATGAGTCTGACACTCTGATATAACATTCACCATCATGCATTCATTATCAGGGACCCTTTCTTAATTCACACATTGATTTCAGTGGTATGTGACAATATCCATGGCTATCTCCTGTGACAGATGCAGATAATATGCAGCTCTGTGGAATATAAGGGATCACAGTATGGTATTTGCATCTATTATTATGTGTCTGCCTGATAACTGTATCAGGCAGGACTGCCTTAGGCAAGGGTATTACATATGTTACTATGTTCCCACATTTGTAAAGCCACATCCACCTACATATGGGATCCACACCCATTAGAATATAAACGTGTAAGTGCATACTTACCTTCAAGACTGATCCTCCTCATACATGTGTTATATCTATTTTTGTGGCATATGCTGTTAATACACAGCCCAGTGGTAACATTGATGGCACGGGTTATAATCTTGCAAAAGGAGATTGTAGCTTCTGAGCCATCCTTATTTTCCAACATGTTATACTAACACAATGCAGGCTATGCTAATATTTCCTAATGTATGCACTGTCCTTGCTAACTATCATCTCAACTCAGCATGTTAATCACAGTAATATCTCATTTACTCCCCTCTTTTACCATGTTACTTTGTGTAACTCTCACATCCTATACTATCATGCATATTTTTATTTACCTGTATTTGCTCAGGAAGTGTCTTCTTCTTCTTCTTTCGGCTTTTCCCGGTTAGGGGTCGCCACAGCGGATCACCTGTCTGCTCATGATTGGCACTGGAGTTTTACAGTGTCGAGTTGCCAGCCCGGCGCCCAACCTTCCATAGAAGGCACACACATGCACGCACTCACACCTAGGGCCAATTTAGAGTGTCCAATCCACCTACAGCATGTCTTTGGGATGTGGGAGGAAACTGGAGCACCTGGAGGAAACCCACACAACCACAGGGAGGACATGCAGACTCTGCACAGAAGGCACCCCAGCCGAGGATCAAACAGGAGAACCTCTTGCTGTGAGGCGATTTGCTCAGGAAGTGTGAGGATCAATAATTATTATAACATACACATTGCTTAATTTTATATTGCAGAATTGTCTTTGAGACATAAGCACATTTAAATAAATTATCTTACTACAATTTGAACATTTACCCACCCCTTGTATGTATTTCGGTATTCATAGTTCTGATTTCTGTGCACATTATCATCAGTGCACTTTCCCTGCCTGGTAACCCTTTTATTGTACTTGCCTTTTCTATTTACCCTCCCCTCTTACTTATTTCTGTATTCATATCTCTGATTTCTATGCATGTTGTCTTCAGCACACTTTTTCTGCCCGTTATTGCTTTTATTGTAGCTACCCTTCATTGGTTTTTCCACTGTCCATGCAAGTATGCATAACAGATTTGCCTGTAGGCATGCCTGTTTGTTTAGTGTGTGTGCCCATGCTGCTCAGCACACAATCATGGCTGCTAACACTGTTGCTTGCCAGAGAAATGTGCTTATATCTATTTAAGCATGATGAGCATCATGCATATGCAATTACCACTGTGCTTATCTCTCTAACACATAAAGATTTTGTAGACTTCTTCCGAAGCCTACCTGATTGTTAATTAATTCATTTCTTGGGATAGTCTATAAACACTATCAATTCAGGGTGATGTCTGGAAACATCAGCATCAACACCTTCTATCAGAGCCTCTTGCAGATACAGGTTTGCAATGGCTATGGCAATCCCCAACATATTACAAGGTGTTCTGTTGGCTAAATGTGAGCATATATACAAATTAAAAGCTAAAGAGAGAAAGAGACATGTTTACACAGGTTGTACATGTTTCTGAATCACTCAGCCATGTTTTTTAGTTCATTAGCATTCAGCATGGCTCATTATACAGTCATTAGCATATAGTTTCACTTACCCTACAAGCCAGACGTGCCACATAACAGTGCCTCCTGACTCACACTCATCCTGCTCATCGCTGTTCATCCTGCAAACTAACTTACCATAATTATCTGGCATTCCTAATTCCAGGGCATTGTGTATACTAAACTAGAAAAAGAAATGCTGTTTTATTGGCATTGTTTACAAAGAAAATTATAAAATAATGTTGGAAATCAAGGTCAGTTTCAATATTAAAGACACAATTGAAATAATGGATTAATTGGATATTAGGATGAATCATAGTTCAAATAAAAAATATTGAAAATAATATGTAGTAACATGGATAAATGGAAGGCAGACAGGGATACATATGAAACATAAATTATATGAGAGTTTGAGACATGTTTTATGCTAATTAGGCTGCACTGGGATACAAGAGGAGACATGCCTTGATTAAATACTAATTGATTACCCTATTTTATTTATTTATTCATTGATTGATTAATCCTAGCATCAGACTCTAGCAAATTCAACACCACAGGTACGTGTCAGACTCTCTCAGTGACCATCTTCCAATCTCTACAACCACACATCTCACACATACACTTAAACAGCATGTTTATAAAACAACATGCAACCTATCCAAGTTTAACCCAGAAATATTGATTACTACCCTATCATCTATTATATGGAAATCCTAAAAATACTCCCCTGATGTGATACTGTAAATGAATTCAATACAACTTTCCTAAAAAACCTACATAGCCTTGCACTTACTAGAAGGAAAAAACTAAAAACAAATAATGCAGTTTGGCTAGCCAAAAAGAGTAGAATGCTAATGCAAGTTAGAGAAAATGTTTGAAAAGAATGGCAAAAAACATAAAACGCCACAATAGCTTGAACACTTTGGAATGCTCCATAAATGAACTAAAAAGCAAATAAATGAAGACAAAAAATATACTATAATAACAGTGAACACAACCCTAAAAATGTGGTCAGCAATTAAAAAAATATTACATCCTGGCCAAAAATTCAAGCTAACCCCTCTCTCAATAACTCACCACTTGAGACTGCAATGGAATTCAACTCTTATTTCAGGGAGTGTGTTAATTTGTAATTAAACCCCTGGAAGGGTGTTAATTACACATTAACACACACCCTGGAAGGCAATATTGTGCTTAGAGAATGGGCTAGCTATAAAATTGTTATGCTTTACTTAATTATTGTTTTTTTACTTATTTATGGTTTTAAGTACAATATTATTTTTTTAATATATTTTTTTATGTAAAATAGTTCCTCCACCTAATGTTTCAAACTTGCTGTAATATATGTTAATGGTACTGCAGGAAGCATTTTATAACCAGAATATAACAATTTAAAAATTGCCCAGGTATTTACTTTATTTTTTGGTTCCTTTCTCCTAAAACATTTTGTTTGTTGCCATTTATTAGAGATTGATGTCTCTAAATTATGACATAGATTTGAGTTTCAGACTTTCATTTTGTTTAGAAACTTAATTTTTACATAAATCCTTTTATTTAAGCAACTTTTATAAGAACAATAATTAAAATCTGTTCCTATTTTTGAGCCTTTGAACTCCCTTTTTATTTATCCATATTTCTTGATCACCCATTCTCTAAGATACAGTTATGTGCAGTTAGCATAAATATAAAAAAATCAATATGAGGCAAACAAATTGATACAACTATGTATGATCAATACATCGCACTACATGTGACAGATATGACTACATGTGACAGGTATGCTAAAGGAAATACTATCTTAAAGATAAAGCAATAGCAGTCAGCAAGTTAGACATTTAAGTTATAAATGTAAAGCACCTTCATTTTGCTTTCTGCATTTTATGTTTGAAGCCAAAGTTTGCTAAAAGCACATCAACTCAGCTGTGCCCCACAAGTGATAAATCTGCCATCTCTATATCCTCACAGTCATAGGTAGCAGATGGTCTCTGTTACTTTGAAACTACTGTTAGTGGCCTTCCAGCAGTGAAGCCTGCTACTTATCCTCTATATTCTACCTTTACCTTTCAGATTAGTAATAAGATTATTGCTTGAAAAATCTTCCTGAAAGGCAAAAAATTGTATCTGCTCAGCAAATGGACTAACTCCCATATTATTTTCATGATATGCATAAGTAGACTTGATTAGCTGCTTAGCTATAGTCTTATGCCAAGAAAACCACTGACAATTTAAAAAAGTAGGTCTAGTAGTCTGTCTGCATTATGTGCTCCACACCTATAATATAGACAGCTGCATGCCCACTGCGTTACTAATCATCTTATTAAAGGCACTTCCGAGTTTCTGTACTGCTGTGTTAAAATAGAGCACACTAACAGAAATTGCTGGAACCTGTGTGTAATTGCTGGAACAGAAGATATTCATATTAAAGCACATTAAGGCAAAAGCCCTGCACACAGACCTATGGGCTGTCTCTGAAAGAACGATGTCAACAATAAATTAAGACAGCAAGCCCTCAGAAGTTCCATGACCAGAGAAAGACAGAGATTAGCAACAGAAGTGCTATAATATGATTTACACCAATTGGCTAACATCAGTTTTCAGGGATCAATAAGTTAAAAAGATTTTTTGTTTTGTTTTTGTTTGTGTTAGAACTTCTTATATTTTCAAATATTAGACTGTCCCTGCAGAATGCTATCAAGGGATCAATAAATTAAAAAGATTTTTTGTTTTGTTTTTGTTTGTGTTAGAACGTCTTATATTTTCAAATATTAGACTGTCCCTGCAGAATGCTAGAAATGACAAATTCCATCTTAAATTCTTTAAGGAGTCAATTATATACCAAGAAACATTTGCTGAACTTTGAGGTATAAATTTGCTGAAGTAGTATTATTTTATAAAACTGGACTATTTTGATAGCCCTGAATTTTGTTAGGCTGTGTTTATCTCTTAATTAAACTTCATATTTGCTTGCATATTTTTGTTTAACAATATAGACTTGGACATGACTGGTAAAACAGTCTTCAAGCTAGAAATAATTATACATTAATTTGTTGTTTATAAAGACAGTTTATTTTTATTTTCTCCATAAAAAACTACATATATTTTTGTATGTTTGTGATATTGCTGCTGATTTTTAAATCCTCTTGAAACAGAGTGATAATTAGTTATGAGACCTTGTGACTGAACAGTTTTGCCAACACATACAAGCAGTGACCAACACTGAGATATTTTTTGGTAAAGGAGTTTTCTGACACGTGCCTTGTGAGGAGAGGAACTATAGTCACAAATTATGATGTTAGCACTGCAAAATCTCTGTTGTGCTTTAGCCCAGTGAAGTGGTACTTGACTTGAAACATTCAGTGACAGGTACTTAGTCTAAGGTGACTAACATAGTATCCAAAATGAGGCAAGGGCAAACAGTGAGCTGGATGGAAGCAAGTGTGCAAAACAAGAATCATGGTAAACTGGCAGATGGGGAAGTTAGATTTGTAAATAAAAACTAAAACAAAATTAATTCTCTTTCGTGCAAGTAATAATAACATCATTCAGACAACTGCACATTGTTAAGCACATCTGGACAGCAGTTTAAATTTTGTTATTTCAGGGACAGTTTACTCATCACATGCTAATCAAATTACTATGAAAAATATGCTTTTTAAATAAACTTGGTTGCTTCACTTTGTTTACTAAGGTTTAAGCTGTATTAAAAGCATGTAATCAGTGGTACCAATGAATAATTGTCTTGTGTGTTATTGCTATAGAATACTATTACCTACCTCCTAGTAACAACTCTAACAAATTCATAAACAAAATGCAGGATGGGAATATTGGTTATTTTTTTTTATAAATTATTGGTCATACTGATAGCCACAATGGCATAATCATGCTAATGAATGAATTTTTGCGACATGCTTTGCATTAGCCTTGCATCAAAAGTAGCAAAGCATATTAAATCATATCATTTTAGTTCTGCAAATGCTTCTTGCAAGACTATCTTAAAAACATGTGCTTACATTGCCGGAGAATGTGATAGTCAAGCTGTGATAAATGACAGTTTAGAAAATTACATTACGAAGAGTAAATCCTGTAATTTAAACATTTGCTGAAGTTTACATTTATAATCCATAAATCAGCTGGAAAGGTTAATATTTACCTTACCCTATTACACTTCAGTTGTTACTCATGTGAAATGATATTTACACTGCAATGTGTGACAACTAAAAAGGACAAATCCATCAATCCTGACAACTGTGGTGGTTCACCTGTATAGTTCTTGAAATTATTTTGCTGGTATTGACTTAAGACAGTAACATCTGGCTTGTAATATTTGTGCTTTTATGGTGTTACTCATGACCTTTGTGTGCAGTCTCAGCTGACCTGGAGTTCTAAATACATTAAGTACAGAATCGTATAAAAATAATAAAGGATAGCAACGTGGATGAAAAAGGTAAACAGAGAAATGAGTCGAGATATACGAATAATAAAAAAAAGTTTTGCCACTTGTATGGAAATTAGTAATAAAACCACAACTCAACTCCTTATAAGATGATTACCTCAATACAGAGGTAAATATAAGTCGATAAGAAACTACCTAAAGAAGAGGCAATGAAAATCAATAACAAATTACTTTTTCCCAGGGAAAAAAATTACAGATACATTTTACCATACTAGATGCTGAACCAAAACGTCTTCCTTTGTTTGCGATTTTTTTCTTCTTAGACAATCAGAATTCTGCACTTTTTTATAAAATCCTGAATTCAGGGATGTCCTATGTACCTGTACCAATGAATGTCATGATGTAATACTCTTGTTACATGACAGCATATTCTCTGACCCTACCAGATCTCCTCATGCCACCAGCAAGCATGTTCATGTAAACCAAGAAATAAAAATTTAGACATGACACTACATTAATGAACAAACAATATAAAAATACATTATTTCCTGACAGAAATAGAACTCCAACAGCTTTATGTCAGAAAACCAGTCATCTGAAGGGGGTGGAGTAACGGTATCACAGACCTAATGAAAATATTCCTTTCAAATGTGATGGCAAGAACATATGTGTTGCATCTAATGGTGAAGACCCATATTGATGGATCCTTGGTTGGGCTAAATCCCAAGCAGTAGCCATGCGGATGGAAGTGGCTGGAGGACAGTACAAGCACAGAGATTAGCTAGCTGAGTCCTTTGTTACTGACTTCTAAATGTTGTCCAATTCCCAGAGCTGAGATTGCAACAATAATATTCAAAGTCTACACTGAGGATCAAGAGACTTCATCACACAATGTCTACAATGAGAACATTCTAGAAGGATGCACTGGAGGCTGACACTCTTCTAGTGGAATGAGCACTGACAGCAGTATTTTCCAGCAGACAGTTAGTTGCCTGATGGCATAAAGTTACATATCTGGCAATTCACTTGGAAAATATTTGATATCTACATACCCAAAAGTCCCTTCTCTGGAGCAAAAGTAAAGGAGATGAAAACATCAACTGTTTTCTAAATGTATCACAGCTGGCTCAATTTACACTTAAGCAAAGAAAGATGTAAAAGGTCCCTGACCCTTGCTTTTGCTATTCCAGTAAAAGATAGGAGAGCTATTGATGGTCGTTCTAAGAAAATTATAAAGCCATCTTTGGGAAGAAATGGGGCTCATCCCTAGTGACAGTTTACCTTTGTGAAAGATCTGATGAAATTTCTTAGACTTAAGGCCTAATGCTCCAAGATGCTTCACTAGAGGCAACTTCCATGACACAGACTTTATTACCACCAAGCTATTGGGCTCAAACAGGAGAAGGGCATCTGTCTACTATGAAATTAAAATCCAACATTGTAGAAAGACTCTTCAGAATGTGTCAGGAAGCAGAACTCCTTTAAGGAATGCTTTATTAGCCATTGCTAGATTGCAATCCTGCCATCATCAGCATCATGCTGTACAGAAATGCTTGACATATGCACCTTAACCATGGAGCAAATTAGGTTCTAATCTTATATGTGCCAAAAACCTAAAGACCACCTCCAAGATGATTGGCAGGGGCAATGAATGGTACTGTTTCCACTTACAGGCATAAAAATGCCAAATTAAGTGCTTCTCAGTAACCTCCTTTACCTCTGACATCCTTGCCAGCAAATTCAGGTAAGAAATGCTCTATATCATTAGTCAGACCAGCCACAGGGAAGACTCTTGCGTATGACTAGGATGGTTTCTCTGCATCTAGGGAACTTATAGCATGAAGTCACACTCTTTCTGCCACCAACAAGACACATAGGCAATGTTCTTTTTTTCCTGAACTTCATGAGGAGGTGAGGAATCAGCAGGGATGATGGGAATGTGTAGCAGATCCTACTGTGCCATGTGAGAAAGAATATTTGCACTAGTGCTGCTGATGTGCCTTGTTAAACTGGATAGAAATGAAAGACAGCTTGTCGCAATATGAGGGGATAACATCTCAGTCTGTGGGGTACTCCACTGCTGGTGGATACTGACTAGGCAGGGTCTTTGAATCTGAACTCTGTATGTGGATTGAGAACCTATCTCATAGCACTGATCACCTTATTAAAAGTCCCAGTAATGTGAATGTCTGGGAGAGTGATACCCCTAATTATGGCTCAATGTCAGATGAGCATCACCTCCCTGCACAGGAGATATTGTGTTTCCTTGCTTGTTTGTGTGCTACACAAGGACTGGCTATTTGATTAGGGTCCCGAAAGGAGCCATTTCACCAAGGCCCTGTGGTACCCTAACTCTACCAATTTAGCCCCTAAAATGTCTGACATCTTTGTAAACTACCACTCAGTCTGTATCATATCAAGACGATGGCATTTATGCCATCTGTAAGATGCACACATATGAAGTAAGAAACAGTAGAAACAGTAACAGCTGAAATACAAATTCAGCAAAGAGGCAGAAGTATTGTAGTGGGTGACAAGAATGTAGCAAAGTAAGATACATAAAAAAAAATACCTTCATTCAAACATACACAAATCTTTTTTTGCAAAGGTCATGAACTGATTGAGATAAAATATAAAGGAAAAATGAAGTTGCACCCCAGGATAGGAAAGCTTTTTTGTACAGACATGTAAATGCTTTTAAAAATATGGATGCCCTGCAGTCTTGACACAGTGAGCTATAATAACAGGCACCAAAACAATAATTCTAGGTAAAAGCCAATAAAGTATAAGTGTAGCATTTATGACAGGTGACTAAGACCACAGCTGTAGGATAGTCTTAATAACCAAATAAGATTTTTCATAAAAAATGTGAAATAGCTTCAGCAAATGCAGCCCCAGTAAATCTACAGACAGCAGCTCTGAGCATATTTCCATCATAAAGGGGGAATGAGCTTCTTATCCGACTGCATGCAGTGGGAACTGGCTATGATGGAAGCTGTTCTGTAAAACAGTTAATAAATAAATAAAAATGGCCATCCCACCAAGTAAGAATAACTGACATAGAATCATGGGCAAACAATGTTCCTGTTTCAGAGAAATTCAGTACAAGGCACTGGAACTGTGTTCTAAAGAACAAGGAGACATCAAGTCTAAGGAGGCATCTGTTCTTCTTCAAATGACTACATGCGTATCAGTCCTGCACTGTAGGCAAAGCCCATGCCTGTGCATAAAAGTCCTTAAGGTCAATGTTTTCCATGCAGTGAAGTGCAGTACAGTGCAGTGTAGTGCTGCTAGATTCCAGTGACTGAATCCCTTGGATCCCTGTCATTACCTTCTAATAGTCTACACTTACGCATAAAAATCCTTAAATATGAAGCTTTACATCTAGTGCAGCCAGAACCCTGATCTTGAATGCCCCTCAGATGCCTGCTATTACCTTCTAACTACACTGCCAAATGGACAGATAAGTAGTGATTCCATTGTACATATTCCACAGTGTGTTATTGCCTCACTGCTATGTATAATTATGTTATTCTAACCCTCTGGTAAAGTGCATTAAGTTAGCAATGCCAATCTGCCCCCTGTAATATGTAGCTAACTATAGATAAAATTGAGCCTAGAACTTTGGAAAGCCTTTTTGTTTGTTTTTTTTTATACACATGGACCTTATCTATTTGGGTGTTGTAATCTTGCACTGGCTCTAGCAAGTACTCCCCCTTTGCTAACATAAATACTATTTCATAGTCTTTCAGTCATTTTAAGCTGTTTTGCAGTATAAATTTTGTTACATTTTTAAGTTTCTGTTTGCTCACTTACCTAACAAGAGTCTGCCTTGTCTACAAGCTAAGGATATGCATGTGCACATTGATTGGCTCCACTCAGCATTACATTTGGTGACTTAAACCCGCAATGACTGGTGAACACATCTTACTTCCTGGCTGCCACCTACTTAGGATACACTGTAAAGCAGAAAGAGCAGGAGGAGTCATACACCTGTACTCAGATAACATCAAAGTAACTCCCTAAATCCATACCTCAGTTCTGTAACTCTGAACTATTAATAGCCACTGTTACAATAAACTCCAACCTCTCCTTCCATATTACAGCTATTTATAATCCACTAAATTCCCCTGCCAGCAATACTGACATCCTTAGAGATGTACTGTCTTGGATAACTGTAAGTATCAAACAACATTATCATACAGGGTGACTTTATTATTTATAGCACTATATTCTCATCCATTAATGTATTTAACCCAGCTGATCAAGGAAACAATGGAAGCTGACAAGGTAATTGAAACAGCTGGTATATTAGACTGGATACTATCCTCTGACAAGAAACACATACTTCAGGAATTCTTCCACATACAGTTATTAACCACCACAAAACTAATTAAGGCATACAGAAACTAGTCAAAACTATTTAGATCAGAAGAAAATACTCATATGCATATTTCAGCTCCCAGTTACAGCAATGCTAGTGGCACCCATTAAAATGTCTACTATTAGATGAAGACTTATATTAGCATATATAGTTATTTATATTGATATATTCCTAAACATTCTATGCAAGAAAAAAAAAATCAAAACAAATCATGGCAGAAAGATGCAATGCCTAAAAAATCTGGAAAGCACAGCGGATCCTATCAGCTTTATGAAACTATGCCTCACACTCAGAAACAGCATAAAGAAGAGTTTAACTAAGGCACAGAAAAAATATTATCACAAGCTCAAGTCCTATACTTCTGAAAACTCAAAACCTTTCTAGGAAAACCATGGCAAAAAACTCCCTTAACCACTGAAACTAGCTAGCACATTGGCTCCAAAATGAATTCATGCTTCATTCAAGCTGCTAATTACTATTGAGTCAACTAAGGTCAGACCTACCAATATTTATCAAGATTCTGCTCATGGGCTATTTACCTTACAGTTCCATGGATGAAAAAAATTCACTCATGCTGAAACTAAAACCTACCCCAATTGCCACAGATGTACATGCTTCTGAGTATCTCAAAGCATCTGCATTCACTAAAGACTATCTAGCGGCAATACTACTAAACTGATTAATAAACAAATAGTATGTTTCCCAGTTATATAAACAATCTTATGTCATTCCACTCGACAGAGGAGAAACAGACCTCAGCATATCAAAGTTTAGAGCTACTGCTATCCTATTTCCTGTTTGAAAAAGTACTGGAAAATATAACATTAAACATCTCTTCACTCACCTAATAATAATCTATGTCCCAAACTAAGTAAGGTTTTAGACCTAGATAGACTCTAACCTAGCTTTAAGGACTATCCTAAGCACTATAAGTTGCCAACTGAATCACAAAATTATGACAACTATCTTTTTTGATCTATGTAAAGCTTTTGACACAATATCTCGCACAGCAATTTTTAGTAGATTGGACAGGTAACACTGGGAAAAAAAGACATTTCTTTAGTCTAGAGTATAACACTTATATATGTTTAGTATAAATATGTGTCACCCTAATGTAAATTTCAGTCAAGATTCAGAATATGATATTCATACTTAGTTTTGCGTTCAGTACAGTATATTTCAGTCAAATTTCAGAATATAGCATTACTTCACATTATTTAGTCAGTTTTAAGGATAAAGTGACAGAATTATTTATAACAGACTTATTACATCAAAAATTTCTGATAGCATTACTACATCATCCTTCACATTATTCAGTCATTAGTTTTAAGAGTAACATGACAAAATCATTTGTAGCAGACTTATTACATCATACATTTCTAACATTACTACATCATCCTTCACATTATTCAATCATTAGTTTTAAAGGTAAAGTGACAGAATTATTTATAACAGGCTTAAGATAAGTTATCTAAAGAATAAGTGCTAATAATTATTTAATATACTTAAGGAATAACAGGACAGGCTTAATTTGTTAATTAATTACAAATTATAGTACACTTTACATAAATGTACATTAGACAGAAAGTTAAAAAGACAGTGAAGAGTATGTAAAGAGATAGATCTGAAATACAGAAAGCATAGTTTTAGTAAAGGTACTTCTGCTATGACAGTACATAAATATTTACAGGTTATTTAAGACACAAATTTAAAAGGCAGACATCTAAAAAGGTAAATAAACAGGATTATTAGTAACAAATCTAGCTGAAAATTTGCAGACACAAGTTAATACAGTACATAGCAATTATAATTGAATCATAAAGTTAACAAACTTCAATCCAAGCAAACCATAAATTCTCAAGTGACACCTAGTTGTCAAAATTGAAATTGCAAGTTTATTTACCAAAGAACATTTATTTTATGTTAGTTCTAGTAATCATTACAGTAACTTATGCTAGTTCTAGTAATCATTACAGTAACTTACACAGACTGCATTAATACATTTATAAAGTAATTACAGAACAAAATCCCATTTCAGAAAATTGTTACAGAATAAATCCTATGTAAGTACAGGTAGTAAAATAGACTTTGCATAGGCCTATAAACATTAGGTTAGGCCTGTGTCTTTGTTTCATATTTCATATTCTAAAGTAACTACAGAATTAAGATACCTGTGCGTGTGTTCAGGTATCTTCAGGAGTAGTTTAGGTTAGGTGTCATTTAAAATACAGTATTCTCTTTGCCTAAGTCTAGAAATGCAGCTATATTAAAGCAGGTTTCACAGTTTACATACATTTTCAATAAATCAGTGAAAATAGCCATCAGTCATGAATACTGATAAGAACAGAATGTCCTGTACATTTGAGTACAAACACATCTTGTTTGTATGTTACAAGGCTTGGGAAACCAAGGCTAAGGAGGCATGTAGAACAGGGTTTTGGTATTATTATTAAGAAATACTTCAAATACAGTTAGTAAAGTCAGTAAGTTAGTTCGGTTTGACATACAGAAAAGATTAAATTTATAGCATTCAAGAAAGGAAGATAGTGTTATACTGCAGAGCAGACACTCAAGCCAGAGAACAGAAATCAGGTTAAATACTCATACTGTTGAGGAGGAAAAGACAGTTTCAGTTGACATTATTAGAATATCAGCACTGTTACCGTCATCCAGCATTCCAGATCAGCACTCTTATTAAAGACAGTATTGGAATATTGCCAATAGCTAATAACGCATTATTAACCAAACTTCTGAGTTTGCAGCATATGCTTTGTGAAAGTACAAAAGACTTGGACCATAAAGGAGAGACTGGCACCTGTACACGTTTGGGTAATTAACATATAAATACTTTCATTACAGTCTTATTCCAGATGTTTCCAGTGTTAATTCCAGTATACTACAGTCTTATCAGGAACAAAATGTGGGGGAGTCTTGTCTGCATTAACAAGAAATATACCTGTAGGTTGGTTAAACAGGATAATGCCTTGGAGTTTATCCATGTTCTGATCACCATAGACAAAATCTTATACCCTATTCTAGCAAGATATAGCTCACCCTCTATGTCCCAAGAATTTCATAGCTCATATCTAGGCCTACTGGAGACACTCACCATTAAACCAAATACCTTTCTCATGAGAGACTTTAGCTACCCCTCTATAGACTGGGAAACATAGACTGCCTCAGGCTCACAGGCACTCAGATTCCTGGACTTTATTAACACAAATACCCTTGACATGATAGTGCACACACCCATCAGAGGTTCAAACATACTGCCTCACTGGTGAGGTCAGACAATTAAGCTATCTCATTCAAAATAAAAATCAACTCAGCAACCCCAGCAAACTCTGTAAAAGTTAGGAACTATTCCAAAGCAAACTGCATCCTATTAATTGACAGTTTGGCAAAATGCAATGCCCCTCCTAACCCTGAGTTCACAGCAACCTATGCGGATTGTTCACAGAGAGACTGTATAACGATGTAAATGGCTATATAGAGGCTGTTGTACCTACTAAAATTAAGCCCCCCCAAAAAACCCTCTAAAAACAAACCATACAGTCAGAATCTTAAAGTTAATAGGGTATATCACAAAAGAAAACAGTCATGGCTAAAATCAGGAAGAGCAACTCCATAATGATAATTGCCACAACTGAAACATGGCTAAAACCCTATATTAAGGACATAGAATTCCTTCCCCCAGATTTTGTCTGTCTTAGGACTGATATACCACCCACAAAAAGGTGGAGGCATCTCTCTAATATACCCCATGTACTTCACTATTGTCCCATATACAAAACCCATCCCACAGTTCTCCACAGCCTTAAAATGAATAATTGCAAAAACCTATGTGTGATAGTCATTTACATTCCCTCAGGCAATAACATCACAATTATTGAGGAAATCCTTGCCTGGGCATCTACTAACATAAAAAATGAGACTATCATACTGGGAGATGTAAATATCAACTGGCTGGACATATCCCCACACCACTCTAACTGCAATATTAATCTATATAAGTTCACCCAGCTAGTTAACACCATAACCAGGCCTAATAAAATTAATACTAATAGCGCAATCCTAGACTGGATTTTAGTGTCCGACCCAAATAAGATCACATCCGCTAGAACACTCCGCAATAGTATAAGTGACCACTTACCGGCCTTTGTACAATGTGAATGTACCACAGCAATTAATAAACATCATCGCCTTGATGAGGCAGTTGAGTTCTTCAACTCAACCTTCCTCAGCATACTAAGCAATCTCGCTCCCCATAGACAAAAGAGAGTAAAGACCAACCATACCAGTTGGGGAACTAGATCCACTAAGGATCTCATGAAACGCAGGGACAAATCATGGAAAATCTGGCAAAAAAAACAAAAATCCATCTGACCTCGCCCAGTACAAACAGCTCCAAAACCAGGTTAAGCGCCTATTACTACAAAACAAAAAAGAACACTACCTTACATTACAAAATCAATACAAACACAACTGAAAGGAATTATGGAGCTCTCACAACTCTTTATTAAGCCCAGGCTCTAGTAATAATCCTTGCCCAGACCCAAAACAAAACACCCATTGAAATTGCTGCAACCTTCAACTCCTAATTCATAGATACTATAGCCAATCTAACCGCTACCTTTCCCAAGACCAACTTGTCCACCACAGACCTCTCCACAGCTAACACCAGTGCACCCCCTATTCCTAAATTTACTCTGTCACCTATACCCACCTCAACTATTAAAAAAATTGCTTCTAAATCTCAAACCATGCACAAATGCCCCGGACAATATACCTGCCAAACACCTGCAAATGTCAGCCAACTCAATTGCTTACCCTATCAGCACACTTCTCAACAGATCTGTCCAGGAATCCTATATGCCTAGCATCTGGAAAAAAGCTTATATCCTCCCTCTATACAAGGGGGTGCCCAACATAGATGCCACCAACTTCCTCCCCATTGCTATAGTATCACCCATCTCTAAGATTCTGGAAAAATGTATTCATTCTGAAATTCTTCACCATCTGACTCACAAACACATCCTCTCCCCCACTCAACATGGATTTAGACCAGGACATAGTACCACCACTGCCCTCATATCCTTCATGGACACTGTCAACTAAGCCAGTGTTGCTGGTAAAATCGTATAATCACTATTTCTTGATCTTTCTAAATCTTTCAATACTATATCAAACTCTTTACTTCTAACAAAACTCTCTAACATAGGTACCTCACCTCAAACTCTAAACTGGCTCACTAAATACCTCACTAACAGGCAACAATCAACCAAATGGCAGAACTCTTACTGTCCTTTCCTAAACACCACCACCACTGGTGTTCCTCAAGGCTCCATTTTAGGCCCACTTCTGTTTAGCATATTTATCAGTAGCTTCCACACCACACTCTCTCAAGTCTCAGTCATCCAGTACGCAGATGACTCCATGACCATCTGTACTGCAAACAACTCCTCAGAAGTACACCAACTCACCCAAAATGCCCTTACCTCCACCAAAATTTGGATGTTTAATAATCATCTTGCCCTGAACCCCAACAAAAACCAAACTAGTAATCTTTGCCCCCCAAAAGTCCACACTCCTACAAAAAGAGAACTTCACCATTCAATCCCTAAATGGTACAACCATTGACATTGTACCACGCACAAAACTACTAGGTGTCATCATATATGAGAATCTCACATTTGACCTGCACATCCACTCCAATGTCAAAAAAACACACCAAAAGGTTGGCACTCTCTACTGACACAAACATCTACTCAGTGCATCAGCCCAACTTTCCCTTGCCTCTTCTTTTCTATTACCCTCACTTTTATATGGTGCACCCCTCCTCACCAACATTCAGTCCTCTCTAAAGTCCAAACTAGACTCAAGCTACAACAAAATTGCTAAGTTTTTAACTAATGCCTCCTACTCATCCCACCACTCCTTATCATTACCAACCTAAAATGGCTTGAACTCCCCAACTATCTCACCTTTATCCAACTAACTACAGCTCACAAACTCATTCATAATCCATCCATGTGCCCTGCTCTATTTTCTATACTTACTTTATGCCATCCTAACAGACCACATGGATCCAACAGCCAACTGCTCGTAAATGTAGAAAAACCCAAACTTTCAGCTGGCCAGATGCTGTACTCTTTTACTATCACAAAACTTTGGAACTCCCTTCCCCCAACACCCAGATCCACCTGCTCAGTAACCCTCTTCAAGACATCTCTGAAACAACACCTCTCCTCATCTTGGCTGTGCACATGTGTTTACACCACATCTCATATAATTTAACTTCAACCATCACAACTATTCTCATCCTCACTCTTCTACTCTGGCATAGTCCTTTCACATCCACCTGGATTTTTACTTACTCTGCCTCTCCATCCTTTCCCCTTCCCTCTTCTACTAACCCTTATTGTGCTACCATTGATCCCTCCTGTCTACTTCCTTCTCTTCCCAACCCTTATAAACCTACCATTGAACCACACGAGACATTCAGGTACTCTTGAAGCCTACCTTAATATCATACCACCACTTATATCTGCAACAATATCCACAGACTTTGCTGATTTCTGCAACAGGACTCATAAAACCTATCACTCAGCTAGTACACCTCCTAAATGTGTGAAAAGTTTAAGTACCTAGTCTCCAATTAATTCCTATATCTGCTCTGCAACCACTGCATGAAGTGTCCTATATAAATTTTGCTAGCTGAAAACTACTCATATGGAATGTTCTCATGTATATACTCTGTATTGCTTGTATAATATCTTTGATTTTCAGATTGATTACTTATGTACTGTTTTTCATCCATTGTATAAGCTGCCAATCATATGTACTAAATGTCTTTATTAATGTAAATTCTGTATTGTATGTGAAATGTCTTATATGCCGTAGATGAGGGTAAGGTGGTTCACACAGCCTATCTAAATCTCAACAAGGCTTTTGACACCACCCCCACTCTGGAATTATAGACAAACTCACTAAGCTAGGTATAAATCCCTATGTCACAAGATGGGTTGCCAGCTGGCTCACTGACAGAACCCACATTGTGAAAGTAGCAGACTCTAAATTCAACCATCTACTCCAGACCAGGAAATTAGCCCTTCTGGCTATAACATGACCGTAAAATCAAAAAAGGTGGAGGTATAGCAATTCTCTATAAATCTAACCTCCAAATTTCCCCCATTAATGTGCTTCCATCATTAGATACCAAATCTGAAATCCTAACTACCAAACTCCAAATCAATAACTCCAAATCTATCTAATTTGCACGTATCTACCCCCAGGTAATAATACCAATACTCTTGAGAACCTACTCAGTCACCTCTCTACCTAACTACCCCAGGAGTCCATTGTACTAGGGGACTTTAACATAGACTGGTCCACTTGCAGTTCTCTGAACCCTACCAACCACATAAACCTCTTTGGATTCTCACAATTAATAACAACTCCTACAAGAATCCACAAACCTAGCAACAAGGAAACTACTCTGGACTGGATCCTTATTAATAGCCACCCTAAAACTTATACTCCAGGAACCCTTCCCGACAATATCAGCGACCATATGCTTACCTACATTATTAGACAAAAAGTCCATATTCCAACTACTCATAATCTCAAAACCTCCCGCTTAAAAAAATTCTTTAATCCGGACAGCTTCCTAACCGAATTGCAAGCATGTGACTGGTCACCACTAACCCATCTAGAACTTGATGAAGCTGTTACCTACTTTAATACTAACTTTCTTCAAATCCTCGACTGTCATGCACCTTATCGCTCTACTAGAATAAGAACCACATCTGCCCCATGGCTCACAAAACAAGCTAGGCAAAAGATACTACTCAGAAATAAAATCTGGGCTAAATGGAGAGCTACCAAATGTCCAACAAACCACCTCCACTTTAAACAGCTAAGAAATGCCACCAAGAAGGATATTCTTAGAGACAAAAAAGACTTCTACCTTCACCTCCAACAAACCAGCCAACAAACTCCATAAAAATTTTGGTCTGGGATAAACAAACTTCTTCAGCCAGGTCACACTACTACTCCAGACCCAACCGGTTTCAACCATAACAACTCCAACCAGATCCCTGATGACTTTAATAACTACTTTACAGAAGCCATTCAAACCCTGGCCAATTCTTTACCACCCTTCACTGCTTCCCAACCAAATACCTGCAATACTTCATTGCCTACCTTTCAAATACAACCTGTATCTACATCTCTCATCTGTAAGCTACTTCAAATATTGAAACCTTGCACCCCTTCTGCTGACCGTCTCCCATCTGAATACCTACAAATAGCCGCAAAAGCCATAGACTATCCCATCTCTATCCTTATTAACAGAACTATCTCAGAAGGCAAAATCCCTGCTCTATGGAAGATATCCCACATCATCCCTCTACATAAAGGTGGATCTTCTACTGAGCTTTCTAACTTTTGCCCTATTGCTTTACTCTCCCCATTAACTAAAATAATGGAAAAATGTATTCACAAACAAACTACTTAACCTCTTACTACAAAATAACCTACTAGCAAATTGCCAACATGGCTTTAGGCCATTCCATAGCACATCGACTGCCCTCTTATCCTTTACCGACTCTATATATACAAATCGTAACAATAACTCTTTTTCCTCTGCACTATTTATTCACCTGTCAAAAGGCTTTTATATGGTTAACCATAACTTACTTCTAGACAAACTAAAGGCCCATTCTCTCGATCCTCAAGCTATACAATGGTTTAGGTCTTATCTGGAAAATAGACAGCAAGCAGTACTTTGGCAGAACAATTTCACTACTACCAGTAAATATTGGAGTACCCCAGGGCTCTATCTTAGGTCCCCTACTCTTCTCCTTATTTATTAACTTACACATGAACATACCTCAAGCCACCTGCATTCAATATGCAGACAACTCCACCTTAATCTGTGCAGCCAAGCATATATCCTCTCTCCACTCCCTCACCCAAACTGTTTTTCAGAATGTTGAAAACTGGTTTATGCATCACTGCCTCCTCCTAAATCCCCAAAAAACAAAACTACTGCTTTTTACTCCAACTCATAAATCACCTAATCCATTCTTCTCTATAACCTCTAGCCATGGTACCAACATTACCCCAGATACTACAACCCGCCCACTAGGTGTAACAATTGATAATCGTCTCAGCTTTGATGACCACATCAACTGCACCATAAAGTCTGTTAACAAAAAACTTGGCACCCTCTATAGAATCAAACCCTTCCTTACCCCTGCTGCAATGAAAACTATTGCCCAAACCCACCTCATTTCCACCCTTTTCTATGCCTCTGTTATATATACTAACCTATCCAAAAACAGCCTCTCTAAACTCTCCACCTGTTATAATAGCATAGCTAGATTCATCACAAGCTCCCCCTTTAAAACTCACCACTGCCTTAACCTCAAACAACTTGGATGGCTAGAATTGGAAAACCATATACTCTGTCAACAATTACTTATTACTCAAAAGATCCTATACCACCCTAACAACACCCCTATCCTCACTAATCTAATTACACCATATACAAATCTAGCTACACTACGCTCTGCCAATAAGCTTCTAGTTTCCTCAAATAACAAAGCCGGGGATTCACTTTTCTCAAAAACTGCAGGAAAATACTGGAATCAGCTTCCTTCAGAATTATCTACCCTTGCTTCTACTTCTCTTTTTTTAAACGCATCTTAAAGAACATCTGAAAACTCATTGGCTTTGTCCATGCACTAACCCAGACTGATATCTTTTTCACTTTTTACTCTTACCTCTATCCCTACTCCTGTAACCTATGCCTCCAAATCTACTTACTAATCTTTCTTGAAATAGGAGGATAACAAATGTGCTTTTCCCTTAACTGAGACCTGCTCATACCTTCTAGTGTGTTTTGTATAATTATATAGTATAATTTTTACTAAAATTGTTATAGTTTATACATTTATTATTATAACTGTTCTTTAGACCAATGCTACCTCTGTATTGTGATTCTTCATGTTTCTATGCATTGTTAACTTTGTCACTGTTCATGCTTGGAGCTTTTCTCCCCGGGCCTCTACTGAAAATGGACATATATCCAGATAGACTAGCCCGGTCAACAAATGTAAAATAAATAAATAAAAAACTTCAGACCAGTGACAAGTGGAGTACCACTGGGTTCAGTCCTGGGTCGTCTCCTGTTTGGTATCTACTTCTCTGAAGTACAGGCTAACACAGAAGGTCTTTGGCTAACAAAGTTCGCAGATGACTGCAAACTAGGAGCCATAATCAAAACTCCTAAAGATGTGGACATCCTAGAAAATGGCCTCACTGAGACAGATGCCTGGTGTCAAAGCCATGACCTCAAGCTCAATGCCAAAAAGTGCATTGTCATCCCCTTTGGTAAAAACTCTGTACCCATGAACTACCACATAGATGGTAGTCTACTTAACACCGAAAGTGTGATAAGAAACCTTGGGACACAGATGGACAGTAGTCTCTCCTTTGATAATCACATTGTCACAGTAGTCAGGAAATCCTTCTACGTGGCACTCCTCATCACAAAAGGATTCTCATCCAGGAAAAAAGAGGTCATTGCTCCCCTCTATTCATCACTCATTAGACCCATTATAGAGTACAACGCCCCTTTTGGTATGCACCTCACAAGACATCTACAACAACTGGAAAGGCCACAGAAATACCTCACAAAGAGGATTACCAGCCTCAAACAGATGTCCTATGCAGACCGTCTCAAAAAACTCCAGCTTTACTCCGTCGCATATCACCTACTCAGAGGCGATCTCCGCCTAACATACAAAGCTATGTCAAGCCCAGAGCTGTTGGACATGCTCCACGTAAAGAAATCCCAATCCCACCAAGCTACATGCTCTAGGGACCTAAACCTTGTCACACCAATAAACAGAACATGCTGGAGGGATAGATTCCTGCCCCAGCGATTTCCCATACTCTGGAACAAACTACCTATCTATATCAAACAAAGCTTCTCATTAGCACTCTTCAAGAAAAATCTTGATGATTGGATGGGAGATAGGAAATTCACCCCAGAGATCACTTCTGTGGCTCTGCTTGACAGGTGCACAGGAAAATAATTTTCTTGGTTGGCAAAAGCCAGGGTACCATTTAGCTAGGCTTATATAGGCCCTAGGGCCAATAGCCTAGTACCTACCTATGAACCTCTGGATCTATATGTAGAGCTTTTCTCCTTGGGATTCCACTGAAAATGGGCACTTCTAGCCCAGCTGGACCATCCCGGTAAACAAATGCAAATAAATAAATAAATAAATAAATAAAAGCTCTCTAATTAAACTAAGTAAGAAACTAAGAGGACTAATTAAGTCCTGTAAGACCAATTACGAGGTCAAGATATACTCACAGTCTAAAGACAACACGGCCTTCTACAGTTATATCTGAAACTTTAAAGACAGCACACATCAGTGTGCTGAACTGGTGGTCAATGTTGCCACCATCACTGAGCACAGTGATATAGTGAACCTGCTGGCTCATAAATTCAACTCAAACTTCCCTCTCCTCAATCCCCACTGCCTTTGCCCATGAAATAACAAATAGCATAAATGTCTTAACTATTCACAGGGAACAGGTACTAGCAGTGCTCACTAAAGCCAAAAACACAGCCTCAGTAGGCCCCGACAATATCCCAGGATGCCTCCTAAATACCTCAAAACATGACCTATCAGGACCACTCGAGTCACTTTTCAACTACAACTTCAAAACAGGATATCCACCATGAGAATAGAGGACCAAAACAGTTATTGAGCTTCACAAGGGTGGACCATCAACTGACCCCATAAACTACAGACCTATTTGTCTGATTCATCTAATATGAAAAGCCACGGAATGAATTATCATGGAAATGATCAACACACCAAAGGCAAACTTCAGACACTGGACCCAACCCAGTTTGGCTTTGCAAGGGAAAGTCAAGCCTAATCAACCTGGTGGACTTCTTTGAGAAGGTTACCAAGGCAATGGATGAGAGGGAAAATAGAGCATACTGCCAACCTGGACCTGGCTGAGGCATTCAACACAGTATCTACCCAGTTGACAAACTCATTGAATTCGGAATAAACCCTACATAACTCACTGATATGCCAGTTTGCTCACTGACAGGACCCAGAAAGTCAGGATTGGTGAGACCACTTTCAGTAAGAGACTGGTCACCAGCATAGTACCTCAGGGCTCCTTGCTGTGACCATGCCTATTTGGTATCTATGTCTGTGAGGAAAAGACTAATATAAAGGGCCTTTGGCAGACCACATTCACAGATGATTGCAAATTGGGAGCTCTCACAGATTCCCCATCACACAGACACACTACAAGAGGACCTTGCACAGACATATGACTGGTGCCAAAGTAATAGATTAAAACTCAATGCCAATAAATGCGTTATAGTACCTTTTGGGAAAATGATCACCTAGGCTTATTACTCCATCGATAAGACACCCCTTAAGTCAGGAATCTGGGAACAACTGTAGACATTAATCTGGCATTTGACCAATATGTGTCAAGGGAGTAAGGAAACCATTCTATGTCACCCAGCTTATAAGTAAGAGCATGACTTCCAGGTCCAAGGAAGTCATAGTGACATTTTATTCAGCCCTTATCAGACCCATCATTGAATATAATGCCATTTTCAGAATATACCTGAACAGACATGTGCAACAGTTGGAACACCCAAAAAGGTTCCTTACCAGGAGAATTCAGGATATAAACACATCGTTGTATACAGATCACCTTAAAGCGCTGTCTCTATACTTGGTCTCTTACAGGCTACTCAGAGGTGATCTATGCCTGGCATACAACGCATCCTGGGATCCAACTCTGACAAACTTTTTGCACATATGCAAAACAAACAGCATCAGAACCACTAGAGCCAAGGATTTAAAATGTTCTTGCAGCATAAATAGTATATGTTGGTGAAACAAAAATTTGTCTCAGAGGATCTGCATACTGTAGAAAAGAATTCCCGTGCTCTAGAACAGGCTGCCCATCCATGTGAAGCAGAGTCCATCCCTAACCCTATTTAACTGTAAGGTTGAACAATGAATGGGGAATTGAAAATTCTCCCTGGGTCTGGTCCTCATGTTTCTGATAGACAGTAACTATGCCCAAACTAATCTTTAGAACCTTCTTGACTAACAAACCCGTCCTAACAAATTCTCATGATACATTGGGACACAATTGGGTTCAGGTGCATGGCTAGATTTATAAAGGCCCTGGTGGTCATTAGCCTCATATTACCCTTGAATAGCTGCTTCTCTGATAGGTCACAATTACGTAAGTGGAAATGCATTTAGTCTGTCTTTACCCCCCCACACTTCTGTTGGTGTGCCTCAAGGGTCCATCCTTGTTTCCTTTCTATTTAACATCTTTACTAATGATATGGATAACGTTATGGACCATTATTCACCACATTAATGATGCTAATCTAATATGCTCTACCAGACAACTTGTCCCATTACAAACTCAAGTAACTTTAAACAAATTACAGCTGTGACTCATAGACTCACAACTGGTATTAAACCCTAATAAAACAAAATTAATAGTCTTTGTCAGTAAATCAGTACTCATCTCTGTTCTTCAAATAAATGTAATCTCAGCAAATAAGATCACCATGGAGCAAAGTTATTAATCACTCTGTAGCTAAGATTAACCAAAAACGTGTCAAGTTATAGTCAAATCTTATCTAGTGTCTTTGGTACAACTGCAGGTAATACAGTCCTTTCTCCTTCCAAGCCTGCTATATGCTTCCCCCATCCTAACTAATGCCCAAACAACACTCTTAAGCAAACTATAACTTTGCTATAATAAAATAGCAATATTTGCACTAACTTACCGAATAGAACACATCACTGTACAAACCTTCAACAGTTACATCAGCTAGAACTCCATAATCTTCTTAAGTTCAAGCAACTAATCCCAACTCATCTTTCTAACAGTCAATACCAAAGAACCAACTCAAAATGAATATAAATGCAGAAAATGAAGTGTAAAATTGTAAAAAGGGAATGAGTAAAAATATAGCTAATATCAGTAAGTGTAAGTAATAAAATGTATTTAATCCTAAGTAAAACATTGGCTCTCTAAAACACCTAGGTTGTCAGAGCCTTCTTAAAACTAATTAGTGAAGTACAGTTCTGAAGCTTGTGTGCTACCAAATTGGCAAGAGTTGTGCTTCATATAAAGATAAACATTTACAAGATGTCTTTAGGCACATCTGCAGAACCACTGCCGCTTCCCCTGCAGCTCCTGAGCTGAGTGAGTGACCAAGATGATAATATCTAAGCAGGGTCTTTATGATGCTAAGATTAATCCATGTATGCTGGCCCTCAAACCACTGGGAGCTTGAACAGATTCTGTCACACAAGGGTAATTCCATGGGAGATCTCATTATGAATGTGTCCATATAGTTCTGAACCCATGGATTTCAGTACAGATTCAGTTATAGCTGACGCAAGAAGAAGGTATTGCAGTTATCCAGAGGTGAAGAGACCCTTTCATAGATGATATTAGCCAGATCCTGCTGCTTGATCTTTGCAATTGTCCAAATATGAAACAAGAAAATTTAACTACAGCTAAAGTCTGGTCCTTTAGTGACAGTACATCCTCTACAATGACACTAAGATCTCACTTCCAAGGCACAAGCTACATTCAGGTCTCACCAGAAATACGTACAGGAGACAGAGAAGGTGGTAGAGGAGTCCTTAAGGTCACACACTGGCATGGCCTCTTTCCTGGTACAACAGATTTTTTTTTTTAGTTAATATCTCTCATTCATTTAGGAAAGCAATGACACAATGCTCATAGTAAGATTTATTATCTGTTCCTGAGGAAAGGGGAGGTATAACTGAGTATCAAAAGAGCGATACTCAAATCTGTTTTTCAGATGAGCTCCCTAGTGGGCATCATACACACTAGAAAACTAAAGGGAGCAGGCTGGCACCCTGCAGAATCCATGACACAAGGACTTGCCTCAAGGAAGCATTTAGTTAAGAGGCAAACTAGCTGAAGAGTGTAGATGGAAAATGACAGTAGGAATGAATGCACTTAATCAAGATTCCATGATTCATAGAATAAAATGCTGATGAAAGGTCAAAGAGGACTAATTAAAGCTACAAATGTTGATCTCATCTCCATTAAGAGGTCTTTCACAGCGCTGCCTATGGAAAGCCTAGGGAATAAAGAAAATACTCGACTGTAAATAAGCAACACAATCAGCTACTTTATACTGAAAAGGAAGTTTTGATATGGGGTGTAACAGTAGCTACTTTAATGTAGATGGAAATGCGTTCAACCTTAGATAGCAACACAGAGGGAGGAAAACTACTGATGTGAGGGCATTTAGGCACGTCTGGAATAATCTAGTTGTCCAAGAAGCAGGCTGTAACTTCTCTGAAAATTAGTCAGAATGAAGCTCAGTAGCCTATAATACTACCCCACTCTATGTTGTGGGTTTACACGTGCAATCACAGCTCACCAACTAGACACAATCTGGAGGCTCTCAATCCTAATCTTATCAAGCCAACCAACAAAGAACTGAGCAGCTGCTTAACAATCTTGAGGCTGAAGAGTCTTCATATGACACAAGAGCAGCTGGAATGCAGAGCTTAACCTTTCAGTGAAATAGTGCAGCTGGTTGGTTCAAAACTGTGGAATGTCAGTGGCCTATCAATGTATCTGTCCATCCCTGATTTTGCCTCATAGCTTTGTCTGCCCCTCATAAATTTTCTGGTAAATCACTGAAGATTGCAGTCAGTCAGCAATGCCAGACATTCATATTCTATACATATTATTGTTCAGAAAATGCATGTCAATGCAAAACCTGCTGTTCTTTTAACTTTTTAAAGTGAATTAGAATAACATTTAAAAATTGTTCCTGATTTGTGGCTTTTGTCTGCATTTTTATTTTTGGCTTTGTTTAGAATTTTTGAGCAAAGAAGTTGAGAGTTATGGTTGGTAGTCAAGAAAATCTTATGACAGATATCCAATGGCTACTTTGAATAATGATCCTTCAGTCTAAATGTGTACTGGAGAAGACTCTGCCATTTCCCTTTCTACTCCAGCATGCATCCAACTCTTATAAAACCACAAACCATGTGTTCTAACTAGTACTCATATGTCCCAGGTAACAATCAGCAGACACAAAGTGTGGTAGGTTGATCATGGGTTCCTTTAATGACCCTGTTGTAAGTCTTTAACATGTGTTCTGTATTTGGATATTTGCAACTCTAATTAAAAAAACAGTGTTCCAGTAAGGGTATGAGTTACCTGAATGAGGCGTAATGAAAATGCATATATACTGGATCAATTCACTGGCCCAAGACATAACTGGTGAACGCTCCATGCTGAAATGGAGCAGATGATGGTTCATCCAAGAAACTGGCCTCATTTCCAGATTTAAGGTTACCACACCCAGATGAAACATCAAGTCAAGTAAAGGATAGTTTTCTGATTATAAGTCATAATGACCAGAAAGAATCCAAAGCTTTTCATAATTTGAAAAAAAATTCTCGTGAGTGATTGTCATTGATACCGATGATGGCATCATTAAAAATCAACCTGTTTCAAAATATTGAATCAATCAGGAACTCTATAAATTCATCTACAAAAGTCTACAAACTAGTAGATGAAGAAAAACTTTGTCTGCAGCAAGGATGATTTTAAATGGCATATCTAATGTGCTGGAGCTCTGACTCATGATAAGCATAGAGTAATGTATACCCCTCTAACTACTCTGCAACTGTCAAGGGCCGAGGTGCTGGAAGGTATTGAAGGCTTGGGGGTGGGGGGTTGGAGGTCTAGAGGGCCATGCTGCATATACAGTCAACTGTTGTTGCATTAAGAATAATTCCACATAAATTTCATAGTAAAATTACAAAAAGTAACTACTGTCTCTCATCACCTCATTCCAAGTGTGAATGGGACATGTACTTTCACCTGAATGCCTGGTCTTTCAGTGCACCATTCAAAAAGAGTTTCTGTGTGCTAAAAGTCTGAACTAGTAAATGAAAGGAAGACATAAGTTTTAACAGGCAAAGTTAAACTGTGGCATCTCTGTGTTATTTGGGCCTTGCAACCCTTAAACTACATAGTGGTGAACAATGATTGTAATTGCTATATGGCAGGGACTCTATGGTTTAAGCCTGTTTCTGGCCATAGTCCAGACAACCTAGTGTGCACTTTACATTGTAAAAGTGGATATAATGAAGATAGGGTGGCCATTTTCAAATTCAGAATAAAAAAAATGTAATGAGCTGTCAGTACTTCACTAATAACAAAGGAAACCAGAACTTGAGCTCCAAGAAGTAACCAAATTAACACAGAACCACACGAGTTTACCTAGGTTTCGTCTTTAATCCAACTTCATCAGAACAAGTTCTGGTTTCCTTTGTTATTAGTTTGGTGTGTACTGTCAGTACTTCAGTCAGAAATAGACTAAAACCAGAGTCCATGCTTCTGTTTCCTCTGGTATTTTCTAGAGTGTTAGAGACAATAAATGCCGGTTTCTGATTTTGATTAAAGAACACACACATAGACATAGCCACAGACTTTGCTACTTCTGTATTATGCGTTTTCAGTCCAAGTGTAGAAAATAATATTGACATAAAATTAAAATTTGTATGTAATCATTTTAGGTTGTAGACAAGCACAGTTGTGTAGGTAAATTTACTATAATAGTACATGTTCAAATGATCCATGCTGCAGTAGCCTAAGCTATACGTTTTATAACCTGCAAAGCTTTAGGGTGCCATTCACATACCCAACCCATTAGCTTGAGCTGAGCTGGCTAAAAAGACATCATTGAGCACCAAGAACTTCATAGCTTAATAACAAAAAAAAAAAAAAAAAAAATGAAGCGGGTGCAGGAGCAGATGGAGGGAGTGTCTGCTGCAGCTGTGAATATTTGAACATCTACTGCCATGGTAAATTTATTTACACAACTGTACTACATTCTTCATATCAATCATTGCTGTGATAGCTTAAGCTGTATGTGTAGATTATCACAGTTTAGAAGAATTGGGAGGTAGAAGAAGAAGAAGAAGAAGAAAGGTCCAGGAGCTCATGCAGAATGGTCCAAGCAAAACTTGACTTAAGCCTGGAGAAGGAATCTGGCTTGTTGTGCTTTGTAAAAGTTTGTGCAGAGGACCAAGTTGCTGCTTCTAGAATACTTCTATAATTCAACCCTTCCCAAAAAGCCATAGATGAAACCAAGGCATGATAGAATATGGTTTGACCCTGCCTGGAATAGTTTTGTTGTGATGGGAATAACAAAAGCTAATAGCCTCAGATATCCATTTGGAAATAATCTGCTTTGACACAGGTTGACCCTTCTCCTTACCTTAACAAGAAATGAACAACTGAGCTGAAGTTATGAAGAATTTTGTAATGACAAGGTAGTACCTGAACTGCCTGTAGACATAAAAGGTATGAAGTATCCTTTCTCCCTCATGTTGGGGCTCAGGGAACAACACAAGTGCATGGATAATTTGACTTTAAGTAGATATGAATGTCACATTAAGCATAAAAGAAGGATTAGTTCTCAAGAAAACCCTGTCCTGTAGAAAATGAAATAAGGTTGACCTAGCATAAGAGTTTACAACTCAGATATTCTTCTTTCACTGGTCAGAGCAAAAAGTAAAACTCTTTCCCATCTTAAGAACCTTGAGTCAGCCAGATGAGCTGGTTCAAATGGAACAATTGTTAGCTTCTCTAACACAAAATTAATGCCCCAAGGAGGAGCCTCTGTTTTTTTATGTCTCTTATGTAAACCCCCTTAAAAATATGTTGACATGGGAATGCCTTGAAAATGGGGGATCTATGGGCAGACACACGGAAATGGCAAACAAATGAACCTTGACAGAAAAGTAAGACAGGCAGATAGAAAAGCAACTCACACAAATATTGTAAAACAAATTAAAGACTAGTCTGAATAGATTCAGGTTATGTTTTTGGCACCAACTAGAAAATGTTTTCCATTTGCTAATCTATGATTTTCTAATAGAGGGCTTTCTTGCCCACATTGGTACCAGGCAGTCAGTTAAAGTTGTTTAGGGTTGGGATGTATAAAATGTCCCTGTTCTTTTTTTATACAAGAAATATCTTTATTAAATTATCACTTATGACTTAGAAATCATACATTTATATAAATGAAAACTAAACTATATTGACATATTTTCAATTGCAAACATTGTACATCACTTATATATCTAGTTATTGTCAGTCACACATTACAAATTGTACCAATTCCTACCTTCCCTTAAACCTCATTCCTCCTTCTAAACATTATTCTACATGTATTGTTCTCACCATTCCTACTTTTTCCATGTAATTTGTCCCTACTTTTTCCAAAGCTACCACTTCCAGTTGTTTTATCTCTGTTACTATATTCACTACTTCTAGTACACCTGGTTTAGACTTTGATTTCCATTTTCTAGTAAATGCTTTTTGGAAGCCACCAGAATTAAACACAGCAAGGCCTTACTATGTCTTGACAATTACGATTCTGTATCACAGATAAAAAAAAAATATTTTCTTAGTTATACTTATTTGTTCATCCAGTATTTCTGACAGAATAGTCTGCAGGGAATTTTTAAATTCTGCCAGCTTATCAGAATCCAAAAAATATGTATCCTATTACCTCTTTCATCGCTGTTCTTGTATGACTAGATCCAGTCTATGAGGAAACTTGTGGTAACTGCGTCTGGTCAGTTCCAAAAGAAGGGCTAAACACTGTTGCCTGGGCCTGAAGGGAGTCACTGCAATGATCTTGGGGAATTCATTCTGAATTTTCAGAGTTACCTTGAGTATCAGAAAGGGTAGAAAAGCATATAGGAATATTTCTGTCCAAGGAAAGGAAAAGGCATCTGTTTTCCAGGTCTTGTTGCATAAAGTCTAGGAGTAGAATTTTGCCAGCTGATTGTTCATTGGTAAGACAAAAAGACCTATTTGTGGAACTCCCCACAGATGGATCACATCCTGGAAGACCCCAGATCCAGTTTCAATTCATGAAGGTCTGCCTTTGTCCTGCACACCTTGTTTTCCACACAGTTTTGCTCTGACAGAATGTAGAAAGTAGAGTGAGATTCTGCTGTAAAGCTATTTCCCATGATGACATGTCTAGTCTGCAGAGGGGGTAAGACCTGGTTCTCCGTTGCTTTTTTATGTACCACATCACTGTGGTATTGTCTGTAAAAACTTGAACTGGCCTGGGGACCAAAGGTGATTTAGAGAGCCGAATGCCTTGATAAGGGAAAACTTCTCCTTTACATTTATGTGGTTGTGTCTGTCTGTCTGTCTTTGTTGTCCTCCTTTACATTTATCTGCTTGTGCTTGTTTGTTGTCCCAGATACCTTGCACTTTTATCCACCTAGCAAAGTGCAAGGTAACTGTGGCAACTGTTTTGGAACAGGAGGGGAGAAGGAGAGACCTGGATTCAATGTACTTGATTTCTCCACCAAGTGATTTTACTTCTCAAACATCTCAGACTGGAATCTGAGAAGATAACTGGTGCTGGTGGTGGGACCAAAGAGGTTTCAGATACCATTGTATCTTTCTCATTTGGGGTCTTGTCAGAGGTATCATGAGAATCATAGATGCCATGAGCCTCAGAATCCTGAGGTATTCCATGCCTTGTCCATTAAGGAGACCCCAACATTCACAGAAGACATTGATGACTCACAGTCCATAGTGGCCGTATGTGTAGCACCAGAGGGACCAGGGAAAAAAACCTGGAATACATCTTAATGTAGCTATATTTTTTTCCTGTGGAAGAAACGCTCTTTGTACTGAAGTTCTCTTGGAATCCCAGCCTGCATACAAGATCTCTCAGCAAAGAGAGAGATGCCTAAATCTTTGAAAAAGAGTCTGCATTGATAAGAAAGACATGTAAATATAGAAAAATAGGGATACAATGTAGCCTGCAATGTGCTATAACTGGAGCTAAACACTTTGTGAAAGCAAACCTCAGCAAAAATGTAAGGACACAAACATGGCCAGTTTTAAAAAATGAAGTACTTTAATATGAAACAAATGACTAAAAACAACAAATAAAACTGAAAAGAATCAGAAATAAATGAATCAGATAAGCACTTTCACACCAAAAGAAACGGCACTTGCTCAGATCCTAAACCACAATACACTCATTACTTCATTAATATATATCCTAACATCCAATGATAAAACTCCAAAACATGGATTCAAAGATGGCCGCCGTTCTGTAAGCACTGCTAATCTACAGCTCTTCAAATACTCAGAGAAAAACTCAACCTAGAGGATATACCAGGACCTATTTAATAACAATTTGCTGATCTAACAACTCTACTTATTATCCAGAGACACAGAAAGTATACTTGAACCTGAATTACTAGCAAATATATCAAGATTACAACAGATTACCTGGAACTGAAGTAAGTATCAAAGAAAGAAGCCGTGTGCTCAGAAAACTTCCCTCATATTCATATAAATATACACCAAGAAGCTCTTACTTTTACCTGTGCCTTTACAAAATGTCAAAAGAAGATAAAACTATGGATACTACAACAACAAAAGCTAAACTTTCAGAACTTTTGTCACCTGAGAAAGATTTAAACTCCAAAAGGCAGAAAATAACAAAACAACAAGAGTCCGGAAAACCTGGAAATAAAAATAAAGCGGAACAAATGGCAAACCTGGAAGATATTAAAGCAGCCTTACTACCTATCCAAGAAGCTATAAAAGAATTATCTACTCAATTGCAATCCTTTGGAACTTCCTTCACTCAAATTGTGGAAAGAATGGACAAATCTGAAGCCAAAATCACAGAGAATGAAGACAGAATAGCCCGGCTTGCCAAAAAATCTGACTCACATGAAGCAGACATTCAAAATATGCAAGCTAAAATCATTGATCTTGAGGCAAGGTCTAGAAGAAATAACATAATCATTAGAGGCATGCCGGAAAATATACAACATAATGATCTGATCTCATCTATCATACAAATACTTACAACTCTACTCAAAGACTCAAAAGCTGCACATCAAATTACAATAGAAAGAGCTCATAGAGCTCTGAGAGAATCTCAAGCTTCAAATAGTCCAAGACCTGTCTATGCCAAACTTCTCAACTTTCAAGATGTGAATAAAATATTATTAACTGCAAAGAAAAATGGAGGATCATTAATATGGAATAACAACAGAATATCCCTGGCCCAAGACCTGCCTCTACAAATTAGGCAAGCCAGACAGCTTCTATCTCCTTATTGCAGATTTCTAATTGATAAACAGCAAAAATTCCAAATGAAGTACCCAAATACCTCAATATTTTCAGTCGATGGGGTGAAATATTCAGTTACTAACAAGAAAGAAGCAAAGTTTACCTTCATGTCAGTTTTTAAATGCATTCCAGCTTCAGAGAACTAGATTCAAGTTCCGTTGTGGTCAGCTGAACTCCGAGGTCGGATTCATCTTCCACCAACAGCCGAGGACCTATTTTTCTTATATCTGGTATCTACCCTGCCCTAGGCCATATTTTAGGACTGGCGCAACCTTTTTTCTGGCTCTACAAGGCGCAAAACCTTAAACAGGAAGTTTACATCCTTCACGTCATGCTGGCTTTCCCACGAGAAGAACTGAAAGTGGTTTTGAAGCCTTAGATGTCACTTTTAAGATGTGGCACTTCCGGAAGTCCAGTCGCAATATGAGTCCCCCTTTGCGAAGCTAAGCAATTGGCTTAGCTGGATGGAAGCTCGAAGGGAAGCCTAAAAGGAACTGTTAAAAAGAGAAGAAAAGCAAAATAAGTAATGTATTGTTGCAAAAAACACCAAATACATGTAATATAATGTGAATTGTCACTCTCATTGCCCCATAAATTTTAATGAAATTTTAATTAATAAATTTAAACATCTACAAGTATACATAAACACATACAGTTTATATAGAAGATTTGTGAGAATTAAACATTTTACCTGCAATCAGATATCAAAACAGTATATCTTAATGCAACAAACTACAGTTACACAGCTATACAAACCCGGACTACATAATCATAAGAGCTAAATATTTTTAATTCTATCTATTCTACATACATCATAGATTACTAGCCAACTGGTGAGCATTTACCTTCCTTATTATTACTAATCCAATTGCCATAATCATACAATTATTATTGTAAAGCTTCAATTCAGATGATTTATGAACCTAAGTATATATCACATATGTTCACAACTTTAATGTTGCATTAGCCTGAGTTGGTAAGGAAGCATTCATATGTTACACCTTTGCTAACTCCTTGAACATGGTCCAACAAGCTTGATGGAAAAGATGTTAATGTAGTTTATTTTAACAAATAACGGACTATTAACTAGTAGTTGTGTAACTCTTCTAGATTTGATAGCGATCTGAATGCCTAAATGTTGGTGTTTATGTTTATATACTTACATAAGCCTGAACTGCTAAATATTTACATTGTTTTCTTCAGGATTCAGGAAGCTCCTACCAAATCTAATATATGTTGAATACCATATATTTGGTAGAGAGAAATTGCCTCAAGTCCTCTTTAACACAATGCTACCTAAGAACTTAAAATCACAGGACAAAGATGGTAAAAATGGTAGTTCTAGAAATTGGGATTCACTTGAAGCTAATAATTCGACCAATACCTCCAAGTAACTTAAGTTACAATCACAGAGATAAAAATTGGGCCTAGAGGTAGTGGTGGGACCACACACAAACTAAGGCTAGACAAGGAAGATATATATTTTATGTACATAGTTATTAAACTAAATTGAGAAAATAAGCTATAGGTATCATTCTCTTAAACAACATTAGTGATAAGTTGTGTAAATTGATGTTCACTGTGTTTAGTTATAATCAGAACTGGTGCTTATGATTACTCAAACTTTGACATCATATAAATAAATCTAACAAGAATAGGTGTAGGTCACCAAGCAGTGTTTGCTAGGGAATGAGTGGGATAGGCTTTGTACAAATAATTTTAGGTTGTTCAGGACCATTATGTTTCCTTTACCTCTCATATGCTAATATACAAGGTATATACTTACCATTGATACAGAAAAATACAAATCCAATTTATTGTCAGGTCCTGTTAATTTCCTGGTCCAGGAGATTAGTGGGTAGGCACTGGGAAGGGATGGGAATTAAAGAATGCTTTCATAACATACCTTTGATAAGAAATCAACATAATCCAAAATATCTACTCATATTTCAAGATTACTTATACAAAATAAAGCTTTATGAATGTGGGAAATAGATTCATGGAATATTAAAGGGCTTCAGAACATGAAAAAAAGGAAACTGCTTCTTCATCTATTTCTGCAGGCTAAGGCATGTTTTATACTACTCCAAAAAACTCATTTAACCATTGAGCAATGGTCAGAAATAAAAAAGAAAAACTGGATAAGAGAAATAATAGCCTCTGAAGGCAAAACCAATAGTGCTGGAGTTGCGATAATTATTAAAGACCAATATCAAGACAAACTTATAGAATCCAAAATAGATAATGAAGGTAGATGGTGCTATGTGATCTCTCAACTACCCTTTATGATAAGCCCATTATACTTCTCAGTATATATGCACCTTGTTATAATCAGCATTCCTTCTTTGCTTCACTATATCCTATCTTAAATAAATACAATAATCATTACATAATCATAGGAGGGGACTGGAATGCTTACCAAAACCCTAAACAGGATAAATCAAGCCCACAAAGATCATGTAATAACCAAGCAGTGTTAACATTAAGCAAACTTAAATATGACTTTAAGTTATATGATCCCTTTAAATATGGTAATAAAACTCATACCTCAAATGATTTTACGTTTTACTCCAACTGTCATAAAATGTGGTCAAGAATAGACTTATTTCTAATTTCGGAAGCACTAATCAATCTTTATCCCACAGTATATATTCATGCCCGTTACCTATCAGACCATTCTAAAATTACATTAAACATTATCAAGGATTCTAGAACCAACACACCATATAGGGGATATAACTGGTCCTTAAACCCCAACCTCTTAAATAAAAAGGAAATAGTTCAGGAAATACAGGACATACTTAAAACCTCATTAGTCAAGATAGTAAAACAGAAACACCCACCGGATATTGAATGGGCGGCAACTAAAACCCAAATAAGAGGAATTTTCCTCCAAAAAGCTTCTTATTATAAAAAAATCCAACTCAGAGAAGAACAGTTATTAGAGGCTAAAATCAAATCATTAGATCAGGATTTAATGAAAAACCATAACACGCAAACTGAATCAGAACTATTGAAATGTCAGAAAGAATTTTCTAGATCCAAAATAATAGATTATCATTTCAAGAAACTAAAATACTTGCAAAATATGCTAATCATATACAAACTCCGTCACGAGCACTAGCAAGAATTATTAGCCAGTCTAAAACACCCTCCCAAATTCATGAAATATGCTATAAAAACAAAACCTTTATGATAACTGATGATATTATTAACACATTCGAAATGATATACTCACAAGTCTATGGAGAACAAAAAAAACCTACTCACAAATGAAAATAATTGTGACTTCCTGCAAAAACTTAACTTTCCGAAAATTGATGAAGAACTACAAAAAGACCTAATAAAACCAATATCCATTGAAGAAATAACAACTACAATTAAAAAATTAAAACCACACAAAGCTCCTGGCCCAGATGGCCTTACAGCGAAATTCTATAAAACATTCTACCGTATTATTGCTCAAATTCTATCGCACATATTAAATTATATAATAAATAAAAAAATTAATGATATACACTTTAATGCATCCAAAACAATTTTTATACCCAAAGAAAAGTCAGATCCTTAGAACCCGGACAACTATAGACCTATATCACTTCTAAATATTGATACTGAAATTCTGACATCTATTCTGGCTAGTAGACTGAAGAAAATATTGAACATAATTATATCCAATGAACAGTCTGGCTTTTTAACATCTAGACAATCCAGTGATAATACTTTTTAACACTACATACATTAATTTCATTTGCTAACCAAAAGAATCTAAACATGTACGCACTCATTATAGATGCACAAAAGGCCTTTGATAGAGTTAATATAAAATTTTTATTTCAGATCTTACCCTACTTTAATATACCCCAAGAATTTATTCTAACTTTACAAACACTATACAATAACCCTTATACAACATTATATATAAATAAAACATGATCTAACAGAATTCAAATCAGAAATGGTACCCGACAAGGATGCCCTCTCTCTTCCCTATTATTTAACATATATCTAGAACCCCTATTCTTATACATCAAACAAAATATATATCATAATGCCCCAGTAATTTATGGTACCAAAATCACCCTATCAGCTTTCGCAGATGACCTCAACATATATTGTACAACACCTATCTCAGACACCAAAAAAATAATATCTGCTATTGAGGACTTTGCATTAATATCAAACTATAAAATAAACCTTAATAAAACCAAAATATTTCCTTTAAGAACTCCGAAACCTTTCTCACTTTTACCATTGATAGGCCAATTAAAATCTGAAGAAAAGGTCAAATATTTAGGAATTACATTCTCTACAGATAATAAAGATTTTTATCTCAATAATATTAAACAAAACTGGGAACACATTTTAGGTGATCTAAAAAGGTGGAAAAATTTGAAATTATGACCACTAGCAAAAGTTTTGATTATTAAAATGAATGTCTTGCCTAGACTATTATACATTTTCAGGTCTGCACAGTTGCTAATACCCAAGAAATTTTTTAAACAAATTCACACTGAATTCGCTAAATTTATTTGGGAACCAAAAAAAAAGTAGAATATCTTATGATAAATTGATGACCCCGAAAAGCAAAGGTGGATTAGATCTACTTAATTTTGAGAATTATTACTTAATCATAAATACCAATAGAACTTTAAGAATTGCAAACTATGATACACAAAGCAATAATTGGTCCCCACACTGGTTAAAGATATGTTTTAAATATATTGAAAATCTGAATATTAATTCCAAATCATTGCCCTTTTTAAACAGAGATAACACTAAAACATATAATCAAATGGAACCCATTAAAAATTATATAACATTAACACAAAATCTCTTCAGATCAGTAAATCTCTTTCAATACATGATGATTCTACAACCCTTCCACAAAAATTCCTAACTTGAAAATTGATAACCAGCTAATAGACCAGAAAAGATTCCCACTTATAATAAACTTAGCATTACAAGATATATATCCATACTTAAATTGTTCTGCTCATGAATTAAGACAGCAACTGGGTCTTCCCAAATCATATCTATTGATCTTGAGGCAGATTAAGGAAATGTCTACAAATGACTTTAAAAATCTAACCATCATTAAAGAGGATTTAATGAAATGTATATCACTATGGCAAGCCCTTTTACAAAACACCAAATTTATAACATGCTCATACAAATTGATAAAAGGCATCAAATATCAAAATCAGTTACTCTTAGCTAAATACTGGAAAGAAAAATTGCCATTTGGTGGAAGAAAATAAAATAGCACATGCAATTAATTTAACAGTAAAATCCATTTCCCTTCAAAAGTTATCATTTACCCAACTTATGATATACAATAATGCCTACTACACACGCCTTAGCTTGCATAAATTTAACCCTACAAATTCTACAAAGTGCCCATATTGTAAAGATGAAACTGCTGACCTTTTGCATATGTTCTGGAGCTGTAAATGTATATTTAAACTTTGGAACTCACTGAAAGTACAACTCCAAAAGATGGGATATCAAACATCAACGCTTACTTGGGAATTTATGATATTACATATCCCCCCAAATAACCTTTCTAAAACCCAAATTATCATCCTCATCGATATTTTTCTGCTAATGAAACTCTACATAGCTACTAACTGGCTGACCCCATCTAAAACCTCATGGGAAAACTTTAGGACCTTAGCGATAAAACACATCTTAGCCCACAAAATGCATAATAAACAAACAAAACAAAAAGCCCTACAACTTGAAAACATGGGAACAAATTTTCAATATTATACTGGCATAATACAAAGAACCTGAACTACCTCTTCAATGTACACAATACAAAACATAACAATAATTGAAACTACACTTTTCCAAGATACTAACCCTGGAGAAAACAACCTTTATTTTTAAAAGTAAAGTGAACGGAACGAAGCAAAAGCAAGTATTCCACATTTGTAAAAATAAAAGTCAAGTAGATCCACATACAGAAAATCCAGGAATATTTATTGTGACACAGATAAGCGCTTTCGCAAGTAGCTTCATAAGTGCTTATCTGTGTCACAATAAATATTCCTGGATTTTCTGCATGTGGATCTACTTGACTTTTATTTTTACAAACGTGGAATACTTACTTTTGCTTCATTCCGTTCACTTTACTTTTACATTTGTTATTATATTTCACGGTAACGAGCATATTCCAGGTCAGCAGCAGTTCTTTTGGATTGTTTTTTAACCTTTATTTTTACTTTTAAGAGAGAGTATAGAAGCATTCATGTAAATAGTGTAAATATGTTGTAAGAATATTGATAGAATTTCTGTTTGAATGTTACTTGTATACCTTTTGGGCAAATGTTTTGTAAATGAATAAAGAAAGAAAAACAATAAAGAAATATTATTGAAAAAAAAACTCCAAAACATCACGTGTTAAAATCAAAGGTGTCATCAGCAAATGGTATAACACAAAAATCTATCCAATCCTTAAAAGGGGTGTGGTTAACAACAGATTTCATTCATACTTCTATACAGCAGACTAAATGGATATGTTAACAAGGTTAAACAAATCAAGTCATCTAAAAAGAAGGTGTGATTTCAAATGAGGCTTCATTGGTACATTTTCATTTAAACCTTGCCCCTTGTAAGCACTGAGTAAAATGATCCACTTAACTCATTTTCTTCAGTTCTATTTATTATTAACCTAACCCGGAGGTAATTTGTATAAATCATAATACTAAAAAGACAAAGGAATGTGTGTTCTTGCAACAGAAAATGTGCTTAGCCAGGGCATTATTAGTTTTAGAAACTCTAATATGATATACATGTTCCTGAACCTGCTCTCTGAAAGAGCGGTTTGTTTTGCCAATATAAAAAGATGAACATGCAGTGCACCTAGCTAGATACATTATATTCCTTGCGGTGCAATCTGCATAAAATGAAAAGGTATAGGTTCTCCCTGTACTTGCATGGATAAAGAAATTAACATTGCCATCAATATAATTGCAATAGTTGCAAGTTCTACACATAAAAGTCCTTAGCCGATGAGATTGTGTTACACCACGAATTGCGGAGATCTGCTTGTAACAAAGTAATTGTTTCAAAGATTTCATGTTTTTAAACATAAATCTCTGTTCCAGACCAACCAAATCTTTTATCCTCTCATCAGATAACAAAATACTCCAATTCATTTTAAATATTCTTCATATATCAGCTACATTAGAAGAGTAGAAGAGAGAAATACTAAGTCTGGAGGGGTTAACATTGGCTATGTTTGTGTCCTTACATTTTTGCTGACATTTGCTGGATTTGTTCTTGGATGTAAGGACACTTTGTTCCACTGTGTAGTGTCTTTTTCTTTATTTACTTTGTGAACACTCTTGGGGCAGTGGATAACTCAAATAGTAAGACAGAGAACAGATAATGTAATCCAAGTAGATAAAACCTTAAGAAACATCTGAAGCCTTAATGGATAGGAATGTGATGATAAGCATCATTCAAATGTAAAGTTAACAAAATCTCTCAAATGGGGAGGAAGGGGTAAGAGATTGTGTTGTGAAAAGATCCTGAACTTGGGCACTATGACAAAATGGTTTAAGAAAAAGGTCCATAACTGATCTCTAGGTATTTTCTTTTTTTGGCATCAGAATATTGTTGAATGAAAACCTCTTTCCCACTGATAAAACAAAACTATTTCTATTACTCCCTTCCCAATAAAGCATGTGCTGTAGGACAGGAAAGAACAGAAGGGTTTGGTCTGGGGATGTGGAATAATTCCCTGTGAAGGGATCTCTTCCTACTGAGTCAGTGTTAGAACCCATTTGTCTTAAACAACCGGTTGCCAATGGGAGAGGAATGGAGAATCTGACTTTCTGGAAGGGATAAGAGACTGTCAGCATGGAAGGTGGGACAAGGCATCTTACATACTCATTCTGACTTTCTTGACTGTTCTTTGTTTTGGGGGTTCCTGTTTCTTTTATGGAAGCTCATCACTATTGTTTTTTAATGTCTGCTTACCAGCATATTGCTGAGTCTGTTTGTTTTGTTTCTTCCCACAGTTGGACAAGGGAGCAAAATAACCTTTGGAAAATTTAAAGAGGAAGGGATAAAAAAATCTGAGAGATTCCCTGTATATCAAGTTTAACCCTCTCATCACATTTTGATAACCTTTGCAGCAGTGGGACCAAAATCTCTATCTAAAAGCAAATTTAAAAGCTCATTTTTACATCCTCTAGGAGGTTCTGAGAATGAAGCCAAGCAAGCCACCTCAGCATAGTACCAGTGGCAACCTCATGGATGGAGTGTACTATCTACCGTCATAAACACACTTTAAATGACTATCCATCTGAAAAATAAAAGAAACCAAACCACACAAATAGATTTTTTCCTCACAGGGAGGAACTGCAGATAAAATATTCCTCATATTTTCAGAGTTAGTCACAATAAACCTTAACATATGAGCCTGACAACTCAAAATTATAAGAATTAAAGTTGCAGAAGCAAACACTTTTCCCCAGACTTAAAAATTGTTTTACCATCCTTGTAAAAAGGGAAGGTTTAGAGTTTTTGGAAGCAGATGGATTAACAAAAGCTATAATAATAAACAACAAACAAAAAAAAAAAAAACAATAAACCTTAACATATGAGCCTGACAACTCAAAATTATAAGAATTAAAGTTGCAGAAGCAAACACTTTTCCCCATCAGAGTTTAATCCCCTTGATACCTCCTGGTTGCTTGCATCCCGGCTCCAGCATCCACACCCACACTCTCCATCCTGAGATTCCTGTACCCGAGTAGGAGTTTGTGCCCTGCTTGCTGACCATGAACCATAACCCAAATCAATTCCAGCTGTCTCATCCCTAACACCAGAAATAGGACCTAAATATCTCCCTGAACCTCAATTCCTCAAGGGACCAGAAACTCTCCATCCTAAGATTCCTGTACCTGAGTAGGAGTTTGCGCCCTGCTTGCTGACCATGAACCATAACCCAAATCAATTTCAGCTGTCTCATCCCTAACACCAGAAATAGGACCTAAATATCTCCCAGAACCTCAATTCCTCAAGGGACCAGGAACTCTCCATCCTGAGATTCCTGTACCTGAGTAGGAGTTTGTGCCTTGCTTGCTGACCACAAACCATAACCAAAATCAATTCCAGCTGTCTCATCCCTAACACCAGAAATAGGACCTAAATATCTCCCTGAACCTCAATTCCTCAAGGGACCAGAAACTCTCCATCCTGAGATTCCTGTACCTGAGTAGGAGTTTGTGATCTGCTTGCTGACCACGAACCATAACCCAAATCAATTCCAGCTGTCTCATCCCTAACACCAGAAATAGGACCTAAATATCTCCCTGAACCTCAATTCCTCAAGGGACCAGAAACTCTCCATCCTGAGATTCCTGTACCTGAGTAGGAGTTTGTGATCTGCTTGCTGACCACGAACCATAACCCAAATCAATTCCAGCTGTCTCATCCCTATCACCAGAAATAGACCTAAATATCTCCCTGAACCTCAATTCCTCAAGGGACCAGAAAGTATGTGTTCTGCAATAAATTGTAACAGCTATATAGTTTAACCTAATACCTTGTGTTTTAGCATGCCTTCTTGTCTGGATAGCCAGCAGTCTTACCCCTCTTTACTTTCTAGTCCCCCACTTTTTCTTTCCTGTATGCCCCCCTTAATTATCTCCAAGCTTGTCCCCCCAGTCCCAGACCTGCTATTCTACTTTCAGGAGCTACTGCTGCAATATAGGGTTTGTCCTCTAGATAGTGCCCTCTCCTAGTTTTACCTTCCTTTACACTGCTCCTGCCATCTTAGACCTTAGCTCACAAGCATTAATTTTATTTTACGCTATACTGTAGTCCCACTCTACCCTTCCTAAGTCTCCGTTATACAATCTACTAATCCCTCCACTGTTACAACTACATTTAATTTCTCTTTACTTATCTCCACCCACACTCACCGACAGCAGTCAGCACTCCACTGATTATTCTCACTCAGCTTCTTACTTATCTTGGCCCCAACCCATTTCCACATCTTTCCCAACTTCTCTTTGTTCGTTCCTGCCCATCACTGTCTCTCTTTCCAAGCCTTGTTTTTCCCTGCCTCCACTTCTCCTTGTTCCCTTACCTCACCCTCCTTATTCCAGTCTGCCTACTATAGAATCTGATTTCTTTCTAGTTGTCCCATCACTGTCTCTCTTTCCAAGCCTTGTTTTCCTTGCCTCGACTTCTCCCTGTTCTCTAACCTCACCCCCTTTATTCTAGTCTACCTACTAAAAGAAACTAATTCCTTTCTAGCTTTCTTACCTTTCGGAGAGCAGTAGCCTCTTCCGGTTTGTACATGCTCTCGCTTACCACTCTCCTCCCCCTTTTTAACTTATCTCCTCTCCAATCCCATAAATATACCCTGCCCTACGAGGCACCATTTTTAATCCCCTTAAAACTTCCTGGCTGCTTGCGTCCTGGCTCCAGCATCCACACACACAGTAAGTATCGTACTGCAACAATATACAGACTTCTGAGCTGCATTTTATCAAAATAAGCATGGTAAATAGCTTGTTTGAACATACACATGCTCTACTAGATTGATTTATGCATTGCGAGACTTATTTCATTTGTACTACTTGTAGCTTATGTGCATGTGGAACTGCAACACGCTATTTGTTGCCCTGTAAGATTTTGTTACTGTTACTTTATGTGACCTGGTTCTATTTGAACCAGGAATGCTATTTTATTAACTTGTAAGCTTTTCACTGTTATATTAATGCGACCTGGTTCTTTTTACTGGAAAACACCAATTTTGGCTTAGTGCTTTACATATACTGTGTTTACTAGCCTGGTTTTACTGAATTAGCCAAATTAGCTTAGGAAATTAGGAATGCTATTTTATTAACTTGTAATCTTTTCACTGTTATAATAATGTGACCTGGTTCTTTTTACTGGAAAATGACAATTTTGGCTTAGTGCTTTACACATACAGTGTTTACTAGCCTGGTTTGTACTGAATTAGCCAAATTAACTTAGCGCTAAATCTCTACACTACATACTGATGCAATTTAATAAATAAAAACAAGTGAGATTACCCTATGATGACTGGGATGTATATTTGGTTTCTGTGAACGGATAAAGCCATAGTAGATCAGCGGTGAGTCACCGAGTGTTTTTATACTGTGTTTATATGCGGAACTGGAGGTTTATGCAACGGATTCGCCAGTTGTTAGGTAGCGTGTTAAATACGGAAAGCATACATGCTGCTTACATGCTGAATGTGGTTTTACTAGTAAGGAAACAGCTAATTTAGCTAACATATGGCAATTTGAATTAACTTTGCTGATTTAGTTTTGCTGCCCTTCTGTTTAACAACTGTAGCAACACGATAGAAGTTTAGAGCATACTCCCAGCCTAATTCTAGTACCCAATTTCAGCAACTGTACAAAACAAGCTTGTCTGTAGACTTTTCACTGTTGGAAAACTGAATGTTAAGCTCCTTACTAGCCTTACAATGTTAGCATTTTGAAGAACAGTCTACAAGTCGGCAGTTGAAATAGTGTATGGCCCTCTGAGTACTGTATAACACTGTATCTACCTGGCTTTATCTGTACTGTTCAATACTTTATTTGTTACCCAGATTACTTCAATGATTCTTCTTGTTTTTCCTTGTAAAACAGTCAATATACCTGGCTTATGTGCTTGTGTTCCCTACCTAGAACTGTAATTTTACCCAGTTGAGAGTCCTTATGCTACATTAACTATGTTATGGCTTATAATCTGTACGATAGCATTATAGTACTGTTTACCCCTACCTAGATAACTATTAAACCACTGTGTGCTTGTGCTGTTCCATTATTAGCTCTATATTCCTGTTCAAATGGCCTAAATACTAGCAGATAACATAGATTAACAGGCTTATTTAGTTCTATACTTCCTAGGAAATGCTAATATGATTTTAGATTGCATTTATATACATTTCTAATCTGCATAGCACCAACTTTAGCTGCACACTTATTCATATACTGTTTTATTTTTTTCTTTAATCACCTTATGTCTTTTTTTTGTCTCTTACTTTATGAACCCAGCTCTCCATCCTGAGATTCCTGTACCTGAGTAGGAATTTGTGCCCTGCTTGCTGACCATGAACCATAACCCAAATCAATTCCAGCTGTCTCATCCCTAACACCAGAAATAGGACCTAAATATCTCACTGAACCTCAATTCCTCAAGGGACCAGAAAGCATGTGTTCTGCTATAAATTGTCTGTAACAGCTATATAGTTTAACCTAATACCTTGTGTTTTAGCATGCCTTCTTGCCTGGATAGCCAGCAGCCTTACCTCTCTTTACTTTCTAGTCCCCACACTTTTCCTTCCTGTATTCCCCCTTAATTATCTCCAAGCTTGTCCCCCCAGTCCCAGACCTGCTATTCTACTTTCAGGAGCTACTGCTGCAATATAGGGTTTGTCCTCTAGATAGTGCCCTCTCCTAGTTTTACCTTCCTTTACACTGCGACTGCCATCTTAGACCTTAGCTCACAAGCATTAATTTTATTTTATGCTATACTGTAGTCCCACTCTACCCTTCCGAAGTCTCCGTTATACAATCTACTACTCCCTCCACTATTACAACTTCATTTCTTTTCTCTTTACTTATCTCCACCCACACTCACCGACAGCAGTCAGCACTCCACTGATTGTTCTCACTCAGCTTCTTACTTATCTTGCTCTGCCCTCTCCGTTCGCCCTATGGGCTCACTCCGCTCCTCTACCCTACCCCAATTCCCAGCCACCCCCAGGGGTCATAAACTTATACTTCCTTAACCACACCCCCTATCCCAACCATCCAATCTAATACTTCTACCAACTTATTCAATTTAACCATACCCTACCTATTTTACATTTCCCTCCCCTCCAACATCCAGTACCTCCTCCTAAACCTCTTAAGGCTATTTCACTACCTATCACCACTCCCACACAAACAACTTTATAAAATCCTTACTTTCCTTTGTCTTTCTTACCCAGTTTCCTGTTATAACTACATAAGAAACTCTTTAAAATATGTCTTCAACAACTAAACCTATCCTAACCAATTTTTTAATACTATTTACTCTCATATATATTCTCACCTCTGCCTATCTCTTCACCTCCATTAATAAAGTTAATTATAACTACTTCAACTACTCTCCTAAACAAACAGCTAGTTACAACTACACCTTTATCCATTTTCAAATAAACACCACATCCACACCCTGCTACCTGCTAGCCAAGTATCATTGACTTACTCATATTAAATTCAATAACACAACTCTAAAAAAACTAAAATACCTAACCAGCTTCCTCAACTACCCATTTTCTGCCCTAAAAACTCCCACCTTAAAAGATGGTGACATCCACCCCAACCCAGGCCCTATAAGCATCCCAACTTTTACAACTCCTTCTACCACTCCTCCCACCATAACTACCCAAACCTTTCCCTCAAATTCTTTACTTTTTAGGTCATCTTAATATCCACAGTATAAACAATAAAATTGCCCATCTCCATGCCCTCCTTGATACTCATTCCTTTCATATCCTCTGCCTCAAAGAAACCTGGTTAAAACCGGTAACTAAAGATAATGAAATAATCCCCCAGGTTACAACATATTGAGACTCAACTGCACTAAACGTGGGGGTGGGGGAGTAGCTCTACTATATAAATCCACCCTACAGATCTCCTCCATATCTTACAACCCACCTCAGGATAGTAAGGCTGAAGTTTTGATCTCCCAACTTCAACTAAACGCTTCCAAAGCCCTATATATTATCTGCATCTACCTACCCCCTGGTAATAATATCTCTACAATAGAAGACTTTCTAAGCTGGGTATCAACTTCTTGCTCACAAGAAACCATTATACTTGGTGATTTTGACTGGAAATGTGTAAACACAGAGAATCCTTCATCACATATTAATCTTCATGGCTTTAGTCAAACTATTACCACCACCACTAGACTTAACAAACCCAACAACAAAGAAAGTATCCCAGATTGGATATTCATTAATAAACATCAACAAGTTTACAAGGCAGGAACTCTACCAGATGACTTAAGTGATCATATGTTAACTTACATTATAAGACAAAAGAATGATATCCCTAACACCCCTACTTACAAGATGTCTCGAAGCAACAAACATTTTAACCCTATTTTATTCCAAAATGAACTTAATGCCTGTAACTGGTATCCACTAAAAACTCTCCCTTTTGAGCAGGCAGTTAAATATATCAACTCTAAATTCTTAACTATCCTTGACAAGTATGCTCCTAAACGTTCTATCAGAATGAAGTCTAAACCTGTCCCCTGGCTTTCAAAAGAAACTAGACAACTCATATTGCTTAGGAATAAATCTTGGGCCAAGTGGAGAGCATCAAAAAATATCTCAGAGCAACAAACATTTAGACAGCTAAGGAATACTACTAAAAAAGCTATACTGACTGAAAAAAAACTACTATTGTAAACTGCAGCAATCTCACCATAACAATCCACAAAAATTCTGGTCTAGCGTTAATAGACTCCTTCACCCAGGGCACTCCAGTACACCACCCCCTCTAGGGGCTGATAACAATACCTCCCTTCAAACTGCCAATGCCTTCAATACCTTCTTCACTGACACCATAAAATCTCTAGCCTGCCAACTGTCCATTAACAACTCTAATCTCCAAACCTCTTTATCTAATACTCTCCCAACATTCCAAATACAACCCATCGCTACCATGTACATCCAAAAACTTATACATAAACTTAAGCCATGTGCTTCCTCTGCAGACCAAATACCATCTGAATACCTGCAAAAAGCAGCCAAAGCAGTGGCTTATCCTGTATCCATCCTTATAAACAGAACCATAAATGAAGAAACCATCCCAGATATCTGGAAAATCTCCCACATTATCCCTCTACATAAAGGTGGAAACTCCAGTGAGTATTCCAACTATAGGCCAATAGCACTCTTATCACCCTTAGCAAAAGTTATGGAAAAATGTATTCACCATCAACTTATTAACTACCTAACCCAACATAATATACTAGCTAAGTGTCAGCATGGCTTCAGGCCATTTCATAGTACCACCACAGCCCTCCTATCTTTCACCGACTCTATCAATAAAAACCGTAGCAACAACATCCTCTCATCTGCACTCTTTACTGATCTGTCAAAAGCCTTTGACATGGTCAACTACCCAATACTCCTAAAAACTCTCGAATCCCTTGCGCTTGACACCAAGGCTGTTCTCTGGTTTAAGTCCTACCTTAACAATAGGCAACAAGCAGTCCTTTGGGAGAATAAACTATCTTCCCACCTGCCAGTCTCCCTTGGAGTACCTCAAGGCTCCATTCTCAGTCCACTTCTATTCTCAGTATTCATCAACGACCTTTACTTAGCGATCCCTCAAACTACTTGCATACAATATGCAGATGATTCTATGCTCATATGTTCTGCCAGCTCCACATCTGAACTACAATCCCTAACTCAGACAGTATTCAACTCAGTCGAGGCATGGTTCCTAAAATGCTGCCTCCTCTTGAATGCCAAAAAAAAACAAGCTTTTACTCTTTACACCTAACAGTAAGTCCCCCCAATCAATTTCTCTATCAAATCAAATAATGGCACCATTATAACCCCAGACTCTACCACCAAACTATTAGGAGTCTTAATTGATAATAATCTTACATTTGACAATCATATAAATAACACTATAAAATCCATAAATAGAAAATTGGGCTCCCTATATAGAATAAAACCCTTCTTAACACCAACAGCCAGAACTGCTATTGCCCACTCCCATCTAATCTCCACTCTTCTTTATGCTTCCCCCATATATACTAACCTAAAGAAAAATAATCTCACTGAACTAACTCCTATAATAATATTGCCAGGTTTGCCAATGGGAACCCATTTAGAACTCACCACTGTCTGAACCTAAAGCAGCTTGACTGGCTAAAAAACATTCTGATACTTTCCCACCTTACCATTGTTCATAGGATATTTTACCAACCTAAGAACACACCGATACTCTCTAACCTTATTACCCCCTATGCAAACCTCAATTCCTTACGCTCTTCCACTAAACTACTGGCTAACATTACCAAGTCTAATAACTTGGCAGGTGACTCCTTGTTTTCTAATACAGCTGGAAAATATTGGAACATATTGCCATCAGATCTAACAGCACTTCCCTCCTTTCCACTCTTTAAGCAAAGGCTGAAGCAACATCTTAAAACACACTGGTTATGCCCTTGCTGTTACCCTGACTAATTGTCTGCATTCTCTTTTGCCATCTTTCTCTATCCTGCCTGCCCTCACCTTTTTAACACTACTTACCCCTGAGTAGCGGAAACTATTTTAAAATATTTCCTGCAAATAGGATATGAAATAACTGTGAACATATTGTAAACAACCTCACATACCTCACTGTATGAGTATCTTATTCTTTTCAAAGTTTCTGTATTTCTTAATTAGCTTACTTCTCTGTAGCTAAGGCTCTCTAATTATTTTAACTAATGTATTTCTTTATATTTGTGTAAATAATTCTCTTTGAATATGGTATCTTCTTAGATAGTATGACTTTGTAACTACTGCTCTCTCATGTATTTTTTGTCTTACATTTTTATTTTTTTCTCTTATAATTGTACATTATAAACGTTTAAATGTTACTGTGGAGCTTTTCTCCCTAGGCCTATGCTGAAAATGGAAATATATCCAGTTGGACTAGCTCGGTTAACAAATGTAAAATAAATAAAAAAATATAACTTCTGGGCCATTTTTGGGAAGAGTATATAAACACTTAAAAGACTCAAGACCTTTCTACATTCTGCTTGCCTTTTTTAGGGGCAGTAGGCTGAGTTTCAGGAATATCGACAGTGACACATACTTCCTCCAGAGCTGACAAAACTGGGGAAATGGATAAAGGTTCTGAAAATTTCCTCTGTAAAAACTGATAGGTTTCTCAGTCCCTCAGAAAATACCATGCGTTCTCCCATTGAATACACTTGCACATTTTGGAAATAGTCTTGGAGAAAGGGTATAATTGATAGGGAGATTCAGGTAACATGCTCTATACTGAGTCTGAATCAGAATTCTGCCCGGAAATGTATCTGTTCCATCACATTCCTCTCTGGATTTAATTTCTTGAATCTCTTCAGGAAAAGAGGAATCACTTTTTCTTTTAACATAAACCACCTGATAAGAAAGGTCAATAGCCTGTACAAGACCATGAGCTGCACTTAATAAACTACTCCTGTCCAGTGAAACTGGAGCAGGAGAAGCTCTAAGTCTAGTTTTATGTTTCTTTTTGACAGGAAAATTAAGGTTCATAGGTTCATAGTTTTATAAGTGTGTACTAGGCTAATGGCCCTGGAACCTTTAGAAGCCTAGCCCATAAATGTGCCCTGGCATTATGCTGCCCATTTTTAATGGCAACAATAGCTTTCTCAGGGATGAGCAAAACATTCTGGTTAAGCAGGAGCACTTTCCCTGCCCCTTCTTACAACAGCAATAAAAAAAAGTTCTCCCTTGCCCACTAAGGGAAGTCCAATAGCTGCAGAGGAAATTGTTAACTCCCAGTGCATAGTGGCTGCATTTGCCACACTGAGGGATCTAGGGAAAAAGGATACTGGTCTGAGGGACAAGCTTGGCTACAGCAGAGTCTTTCATCTGCATCTGAAGCAAATTACCAGTGTGCTATGGTGGCAAACACCATTATTGAATTATTACTTAAGACATAGGCAAAGATACATTTACATAAAGGTAACCAAACCATGTGAGTAACTTCTACTTGCTAAGAATTATGAGTAATGATATTTGAGATATAACAGCATATTTACTGACAATTACTCACTCAGATACAACAGTGTTGCCTGAGCAGCACTAAACACTCCAAAATATTGTTCCTTTGTGGTCAAAACCACCACACCTTCCATACAATGGTATATTATAATCATTTGAAGTTGCTGCTTCACAATAAAAGAAGAGCTGGTATGATGAATTTGCATGGAAATGTGTCCTGATACAATAAAACAGCTAAATTTGCCACCAATCTCACTCACAGGACCCACCATTGTTATAGCTTAAAACAATTAAATTTGCTTGAACTGCACAGCTACCTAACATACTCATAACTAACTACAGTACACAAACTCACTCATCATACAGAAAAATGTCCTGCAGTGCAAAACTTGTTACTACTTTACTGACCAGCAAGTGACCTCCATTCTAGTAACAAGTTCTTATTACTTACAAATAAGTCAAATAATGCTGTAGGAGACTCGCTCTACTCCCAGTACATTGCTAAACTGTGGAATAGTGTCCCCACACAAATAAAACTCTCTGACAAACTCAATAGTTTTAAACCACTGCTTAAATGTTTAACATCTTAAAACCAGTTCTGGTCCTGCACATCTTCATCATAAGGTTAAAATTTGTGTTCACTGTATGATACTCTCCAGATACTCTCCTTAAACAGAATACTTTCAGCCTCTCACTGAAATGATAAAACAATTGTTATACATAACTGCTGCCTCCACAATCCACTAAGTTGCATGTGGGATCTCTCTTTAGTAACTTTCATCTCTGTAAAAATCTTAGAATGTATAAATGCACTGTTTATGCATAAATGTAAATAGAAATGTAACTACTCTGTGTTTAAGTGGAATTTTAGTATAAGGCAATGTAAGCCAATGGAGTTTTTCTCCAGGGGCCTCTGCGGAAAATGGGTATTACCCAGTCAGACTTCCCCAGTAAACAAAGACAAAATAAATAAATGCATTTATTGAGTAATATTTGTTAAATTTTACATTGCCAGGAATATTGCAATAAAATGAATAATTATTTTCTCTGAATGGCTGTGAATTTAAAACAAGGGGACTCAAACTGCCTGCCACAGACTAGATATAGCCTCAGAATAAGACAGAATCATCTCACATAAAATTTTAAAGTTAATAATCTAGTCTGAGACTTCTCACAGTGCTGAAGCCCTGTCACTTTAAAGCAAATTCATAGTTATCATGTGTCAGTGTCAGCATTAGCAGTAGCAAGTTCAGGAAATTAAAATAAAATGCACGATACTTCCTTGGAAGCCTTCTCGTTGGAACATTGATGTGTAGAGTTTGGGATCATTGGTAAGTGTGTTTGTGTGCGTGTGTGTGTGTGTGTGTGTGTGTATATATATATATATATATATATATATATATATATATATATATATATATATATATATATATAAAACAGACATTTTATTTCAGAAAATGCTTGCTTTGTAACTATGTTCTAGAACTGCAGTGGGTATGCATGCATTAGACAATTGTAGTCACTAATTAATGATTGCCATTTGAGTTTCAAATTCCATCTTTTTTAGAAAATGGTGGCTAACTGTATTAGTTACCTCAACTGAGTGAGTGAGTGAGTGAGTGCGTCTGTGCTTAATTACTGCAATCACTAGGTAATGACAGACATTGGAATTTAAGACTTCATCTTCTTTAGAAAATAATAAACCACAAAAAGGATGGCAGTGAAATTTGGACTAAACAACAAACCGCAGTTCACTCAGAGCAGCCAAATAAGAGCCCAAGTCACTCGAAGGAATTTTATTCAAACAAAATAATGCACAAGAATTAACGCTGCTTGTACAATTTGGCGTTTTCGTAAAACACGTCATCAGATACAAAATCAAGTCACCTTACATCATTTAAATAGTATAACACCATTAAAAAAACAAATACCATTGGACAGACCAACATTAGTCATTCATGTTCACACCTATAAGGTTCAGAATTAGTTGTAAGAACCACAGAAAATTACTTGAAATGCCCTATAACTATAATGATGATTGTAAAAAATATATATAAATACTGTTTCATGTACAAATCTTTAAAAAATGTTGTGTTACCATCATATATAACATAACATAATAATACAATATCAAAACATTATCATATAAAATCATCTTGGGCGGCCACGGTGGTGCAGTGGTTAGCATTGCCGCCTCACAGCAAGAGGTTCTCTGGTTTGATTCTCAGCTGGGGTGCCTTCTGTGCGGAGTCTGCATGTCCTCCCTGTGGTTGCTCCGGTTTCCTCCCACATCCCAAAGACATGCTGTAGGTGGATTGGACACTCTAAATTGGCCTTAGGTGTGAGTGCGTGCATGTGTGTGCCTTCTGTGGAAGGTTGGGTGCCGGGCTGGCAACTCGACACTGTAAAACTCCACTGCCAATCATGAGCAGACAGGTGATCCGCTGTGGCGACCCCTAACCGGGAAAAGCCAGAAGAAAAAGATCATATAAAATCATTTTGTGTGGAACTAGTTTTTCACCAATAGAGCCTGCCCTCTAGAGGTATAATGAATTATTACATTCATAAATTAACTTCATAATTTCTAAGTTTTAAAACTGGTAAAATTGACAGCATGTCATTTAGTCCTGGATGCAGAGTAGCTTCCAATATTATTTGCCAATAAAGCTCTCGGTACTCTAGTTTTGCTTCCCACATGCCCCTTCTAATTTCTTTTGGGACAACCTCCAGGACAAAAAAAGAATAACATGCTTTTGTACATATTTGTTTGTGATGAAATAATGTGTTCTTTGTATTAGCCCTGCCCATCTCATACAGGTGTTCATAGATTCGTGTCTTTAGTTTTCATTCCGTTTTCTCAATATAAAAAGAACTACATGCTTTGCACATAGCTAAATAAACAAGACCACTGCTATTACAATTGGCATATATCCTGCTCTTAATGTGTCTATTTCTACTGGGAATCTCTAAAGAAGTAGCATTGTGAATGTAGTTACACTGAGAGCATGCACCACATTTAAATGTACCAGTTCTGGTATGATGGCTATGCTTCCCCTGTGCTCCACCATATTCAAAAACATTTTTAAAATTCATATCTCTTCTATAAGTAAACTGCAAGTGCCCCACAACTGTGGGTTCTATATCAGTAATTTCTCTAAATTTTTCCCATTCTCTACTTACCACCTTTCTAATAACATTTGAATCCCCATTATAATCCAAAATATATGCATCTTTTTTATCATGACTGGAACCAGGTAAAATTTTGTTGGTGGTTGAACCCGGATTCTGACCTAAAATGGGTGCAAACCTACCTAGCTTACCTTCATTCACTTCCTTGGTAACTTGTTGAATCAAATTCAATGGACAACCTCTATTCTGGAACATTTCACTTACTTTGTGACACTCAGTGATATAGTCCTCATCCTTAGAGGTCATCTGACTGACCCTAACCAGTTGCCCTTTAATAAGGTTCTTCTTCTGAAAAAAAGGATGGCCACTACTAAAATGAAGATATGAGTTCGAAAAGGTTTTCTTCCTAAAAATTTTTGAACAAACCTACCATTTTCTTTCATAATGCTGATATCCAAAAATTAAGAATATCATGATCCATCTGATAAGTGAAATCCAGAAATTCAGTTGTACCTTTTAAATAATTCAAAAATTCTACAAACATCTCTTCACTGTCTAGCCATAAAATACAAATATTATCTAGGAAATGTTTGTACAAGGACCAACATCCAACAAATTTGCTGTTGAGAACAAATTTATGTTCCCACCAGGAAAGAACAATATTGGCATAAATGGGGGCACAACTGGCCCCCATTGCCACACCTTTGATCTGTTTGTAAAACTCTCCCTCAAAATGCATGAAATTATTATTTAAAACAATTTCTATGAAAAGAAGTATATTGTTGAAATCATTGCGTGAAAAATGTCCGGATGTCAACATATATTCCTCCAGCCATTGTAATCCCGTCTCGTGAGGTATGCTACCAAACAAGTCCACTGCATCCAGATAAAAATCAACTTATCACTGTATGCATCCACTTTTAACTGTCTAAGAAAATCCCATTTAGTATCTGATGAAGTGTTTTACGAAAACGCCAAGTTGTACAAGCAGCGTTAATTTTTGTACAGTATTTTGTTTGAATAAAATTCCTTCGAGTGACTTGGGCTCTTATTTGGCTGCTCAGAGTGAACTGTGGTTTGTTCTTTAGAAAATAGTTGCTAGGTATAGTATCCATGAGTGTGTATGAGTGTGTGTGTGTGTGTGTATGGAACTATGATTAGCTTTTACCTGGCAGTACACTCTGCACCTGGGGTTAGGGGTACTGTATATGTGTTGCTGTCTTGCTAACTATGTTTATGTTGATACTTTATTGAGCAAGCAGTAGACCTTGATAGGATGTTGGTGTGCATATGTGGTAATGTTGTTAACTGTGCATATGTTGTTATTTGTTCTATTTTAACCAGGCAGGAGCTGTATCTGGGGTGAGGGTTATGAGTGTTTATTGCTAACTGTGCACATTTTATTACTTTTATTTATTTATAATCACCTGTTTTGGCCATCGGTTCCATTGACTCATTGTTATCTGGCCCTTGATCCACATGAGTTTGAGACCACTGATTTAAGCTATTTATATAAATATTTAATTGTAAATTAAGATCTAGTACATAGAGGGTACTTCAAGATAAGTAAATGACTAAAAAGTCATTTACAATGAAGAAAATCATGAAAATGGCAACAGTTTTCCCAGTCAGTGATTCAAGAGCCTGATAGAGATGAAAGGCAGACAAAACTATGTTGATGGCTTTAACAGAGATGAATAAAATGAGAATATAACAGCAAGCTTCTAAGATAACAGGCAATGCAGCACAATAATGTACTTCAGGTAATGCTGCAGATGAACATATGTCATATGTCATTTCTAAAATGCTCCAAAAGGAGCAGTATTTTGGGAAATTCTGACATGCCCAAGGTGGCAAATAGATTCAGTAGTTATCTCTGGGTGTCAAAAGAATATTGAAGGCATGCTACCAGAAAACTGCAAGCCACCAGACAACAGACTGGATGGCTCGCTAACTGCTTTAGTAAGTTAAAAAACTAGATGATCAGGAACTCTACAAGATGAACCTAGTGTTAGTGTTTCACTGCTGAAAGTACACTTGCAGCACTTGAACTGAGATCCCACAGCAGGTAGGCAACATACCCACAAAGAGTTAAGAGGATGCTGGAGTCTCCAGTCACAAGAATCCAGGAAGGGAAAGGAGTTACCAGGTCATACAATGAAACGGTGTATTCTACCAACACCACAACATAGCCTAGCCGTGTTATACAGCTTACATAATTATGAAACATACCCCAGGCTGAAGCAGGAAAGTGTGAGAAGTGTCACCTATACTACTTAGCTCACAGCAAATCCAGAAATGAATAGAAATGACATGCAATGTCTGAAGATACTTACTGAAACCATCTACCAAGAAATGACCAATGAAAAGATTATGAAGCAAGTTATGCAATGTAAAATAAATCTCCTACTCCTACGATAAGAACACTAGCATATTGGAACAATAAATGAAACTAAAACACGGGGGGTAATACAAAGAAGAAGAGAAGAACAAAAATGTCTGCTGGCCTTTTCCTGTCAGAATCTTTTTTTTTTTTTTTTTTTAATTTTTGGAACCTATGAAGCAGACCATCAGTGGCCATGGGTACCTTTCTTGAATCTTGGATGACGAGAGCCATTCCTGACCTCTCAGACAAATTCCCAAACCTGCAATTGTCTGAGATGAGACTGAAGCATCTCAATACAGTTCCATACTCATGATCTGAGGGAATTTTTATATGCCCTAGCAATTCCCCCACGTCAGTGAAAGAAGTGCAGTGCTGTAAGGCCATTACGACTAAGAACATCTGCCTTGTGTGTCCTTCCAGTATGTCTCAGTATCACCACCAGGTCTTCCATCTCTGCTCTGTCTTTCTATAGAAATGTCATATATAATGTTATTAACTGCTCGGTTCACCCTTAGTGTATTGCATATCTTGCATGTCTTTTTAGTTGTCTGAAAAGCTTTATGCCAAATGGCATTAAGGATTAAGCAAAGTTGAAATGGAAAAAGGTAGATAGACTGTGAGAAGGGGAGCGTGTATACTTGTGTGTATGTGTGTGTATGAGAGAGAGAGAGACTTGTCCACATGCAGGCATGATTTTTAAGTATGTATAAAGAAAATTAGCAATTTTGTTTGTAATCTGTTGTTTCAACTATTAATTATCAAATCATACATGGTAGGCAGTATACAAGAGAATGAATTTGCAATGTGTCTTACAACTTGAGAAAGTGCTTATTTGTTATAGTGGCATATTCCATGAATGCGAGATTGCTATGTTTCCATTTGGCCCATGGTCATGAGATACATGGTTTAATTTTGGCATTACCTCAAAGAACAGTCTGCCTGTACTGCTCTTTGTTCATCTTATTCCACCGCTATGAAGGTATTGAAGGTAAATAAGATGAATACATACAGGTAGGCTGCCAGGTTATGTGAAGGACTGCATATATGTTGCCTGACTATGTGAAACACTGTAAGTGTGCTGCCTGGCTATGTAAAGGACTGCTAGGCCCCTAAGAAATAGAGGCCATAAACCTGTTACCGATGCATGTACTGTTCAGAAAATATATATTTTTATGCTGATTTTCTAAGTAATGGGATAGAAAAAAAAAATTAAACACAAAAACGTGATCAGTGAAACTTTTTTATGAAACACCCCAGTGACTGAATTAGTTGAATGCCACAATATTTAAAGTCAACAATAAATGTGTCATTTGCTGAAATGATTCAACAGCTACCCAACTGATCAGCCATACTGCAAGTGATAGCAAGATGTGAAATCTTCTAGGGATCATCATGTGTGATCAATGGTCCGTGCACTCCACAAGAGAGAGAATCTCTCTAGTAAAGCTCATGCCCTGAGGGATAATATGCCTTGTTCATCAAATTATGTTTCCATAGAGGAGATACACTGCTTGAGCATGATTAGAAACCTTGTCAGTGTAGATGCAATGAGTTCATTTGTCTCTCAACACAGCATATTAACCCATCTGAACCTGCCTGTATTTACTTTTGAAATTTTGTCATGTAATTAAAAACTTTTGAAAAAAAATGAAAGCAGATATACTTAGAAAATTATGTTTAGTTTTCATCAGACTGTTGAAAGGCATACTCATTTCATCTTTCAGGATTATCAAATTATGTTTTAAAATCCTTGGAGAAATACTCCACCCGAAAAATGTCAACATATTTTTAATGGCAGGATAAGTGACCTGAAAACTTTTATGTTAAGTTGAAATTTATATATTTGCATGGACAAGAAAGTATTCATTAGTTTGCTATTACTGAATTTCATGAACCAGGATATTCCTTGACAAACGTTCATTCTGTTTTGAATATAATCTTTGCTGTTTTATATCAATAAGAACGACATACCAAGCTGGACAGAAAGATGTAATATTGAAATAAGTGTTCTATATGAGGACTTAAGTAATGTAAAGAGTGAACATAAAGGGAATGACAGCAACAGTATGTGCATATCACATATTATCAGTGGATAAAAAGTATAACATGGGCATTTTACACTGGTAAACAAAACTAACTTGTTAACTAACTAAGTAAATGTACAGCTGTGTGGCACTAGTTAAGTGAGTTCAGAATGAATGACAGAGGTGACTCAGACAGGTTTGCTATGCAGAGTTGATGTATAGCAAGGTTTGCTACAGAAACACAAAATCATTTAACTCACAATTAATCTGCAACTGTTTCTCCTTAGACTCATTGGTTAGGTCCTGAAATGGGTCTACCTGACCCAGTCTTGAAGATAAATTCCTTGAGCATTCATTAAAAAAATTTGAATGACATAAGGCCGAATGCTTTTTCTCCATAGAAAATCATTGCATGTGGTTTCTAAGTGAGCACCTAAAACTATTCTCTTTCCAGGGAGATTTCTCCCTTCTTCAAGTTTGTACAACCTCAGACCTCAGAAGTGGCAAATATAAGTTGGGGGGGGGGGTTGCTCATCTACATGGGGGGGGGGTATGGCGGGCTTGCCAGTTGGAAAATCATGAAAATTAGACTTTTTTGCCTTTTTGGTTTTTAGGCAATATTTCTCATTCTGTTGAAGCTTTGACTTGTAGGAAGTCAACATTTCATAGTAGAACTCCTGAACTAGATCATGACAAGCTAAAAATAGTTAGGATAAGCAATTTGAGCCTAGACATGTTTGGTTCTCCAAATTGCATGAACAGTCAGAGCAATAAATGGGCAACTTAAGTCTCAGGAAATGAGTGAATGCATTTCAGCATTTTAAAATTACTTAACATAACTGACTGATTCTGAATCTAAGAATGAAGCAATATGCTTTATTTTATTAGACCAGCATCTCTAATGTATCTTATTTGCTCTGTAATGACTCCATATGGATAAAATGATGCTCTGTACTGTTTCTCATGAAGTCTACGGTACGACTCCTACTGTCAAAAGTTGTAGCATGGCATAGGAACATTCAACTAAAGTTTAATATTAGTATCCACTTTCCAAGATTATCTACAATACAACTTCGCAGCCATATATTTTTTACAGTGTAATGTTACAAATCACTTGCACATGAGTTTGGCTTGCTGAAAAGCAAAATGTAACAAAATAATTAAGGAATATAAGTTGTTGCCGTCAGGACATTAAAGTACACATCCATAAACACTGTAGTGAAGCTACTCATTTCCTTTTCCTCAGCTTTCATGAGGTGGGAAATAAAGAAGCACAATGCAATAATGGAGCCTTAGTTTGTTTATTTTCTTTTCTTGTCACGACAGCTAATGCCTCTGGATCAATCTAAAGAAAGAAAGTAAGTGCACGTTGGAGAGCTGTGAAAATACACTACTGTCTGACTGAAAAAAAATGCATGTCTACTAGTAGTGGCCATAATACCTAAACCTAAAGCCCATATAGTTCCCTGCAATGCATACAAATCCCTATAGCTATACTATATGCACAGACTAAGATATTGTGCCACACCCAGAAAGTAAAAAAAAATGCCAAGGTATGAAAGAAATTGCAGACTAAACAACACTGTTTGTCCAAACCTCTAAATTGTATACTATGGGCACAGTTACAAAAGACTTGCTGTCAGAGTAAATGACCGCTTACACTGAGAACCCATCTTTGTAATCTGGCCACCAGTATAAGCCTGTTTATGGACAGGCCTTATACCAAAAAGTCACTTACAGTCAGAGCAGGCAGACTTACAGTGAAAGCATCACTTATAGAATCTGGCCTATATATAATTTATCAGAAATGTGTACTGTATAACAAACATTTATTTTTCAGTTCAAGTATCAAGTCACTCATTATAAATGCTTCATGTTGCTTCATTCTGTGTCCATTTTATCACAATTTTTATCACTGACCTACCTAAGCTATGACTCTCAGATAATTTGTATAATCTATGGTGATGGCCTATTTATTTGATCTGCCACTCCTTCACTTACATGAATAGTTGACATGAAATCTAATTATACTTCACATCCATTTATTTTCTACGCAGTTATCAATACAGTTTTCCACAGCCAATCTTATACTTTTAGATACATGGAAATGCCTACCTTAGCTGGTCCCCTCAGGAAAATGGAATTTCCATTAGGGAGTCCTACTGAATCCATCCACTGATATAAATATTTAGGCCTCTTGTAAGACCACGTATTAACTTTCTACATTCACAATACAAAAACATGTAAATTCTAATAACGACTAAAACCTCTCTGCTCCTCACAAAATCAGCTTACTAAAGATGGAAAAAAAACTTTTTATCAACTGCTACCTGATTAACTCACTAACGTATACTCTGCATATTACAACCATCTTTTCTATAAACATAAATAAACATAAAACTTATCTAAATAAAACTTGTAGATTTATGTGCTCATCCTCCAAAAATGAACACTACTAAACATATCTAGTACCAGCCCCAATTTTTAAATTGCAGTATTGTTTGCAAACTTTTTAACTTAATTTATCTTTCTTTAAAAAAACATTCCCTGGGCAGCATCAAAAAGAACTCAGTAAAGCACAGTTGTGTAAGCTGAACTTAACATAACAATAGATGTTTGATTGATCACTACTGCATTAACCTTAGTTATATGGGTTATATCCTGCAAGGATATAACAGACAACCAGCTTTCATAGCTTCAGGGCACCTTCCACGTGCTCAAACTGTCAAGCAGCTTGAACTGAGCTGACTAAAAGGCAAGTTTTCTTGCAAAGCCCTTCAGAGCATTTTTGCCAGCAGAAAGAGGGAGGCTGAGCCCTTAAAGGACAAGTCTATGAATAACAAAAAATAAATGTGCATTCCCTGGCATAAAAAAGCACACCAAAATACAAGAGCGGGGGAGGAGGTAGGGACCAATTACTGCAGCAGTGATCATTCAAACATCTACTGTTATGCTAAGTTCACCTTACACAACTGGACTATTGATCAGCATTACCTATATGTGTAGACTTACCATAGCTAACTATATTTGGGAGGAGGAAGGAAAAGGATCCAGGACCCCACAGGAGAATGGTCCTAGCAAAGCATGATCTAGTCCCAGAGAAGGAATTCATTTTATAGTGCTTTGCATGTACAGAGGACCAAGTAGTAACTCTTTGAATACTTCTAGACTCAAGTCCTTTCCAAAAAGCCATAGAAGAAGCCAAGGTCCTTGCAGACTGGGCTTTGACCTTGCCTGGAATAGGTTTGTCATGGTGAGTATAACAAAAGGTAATAGCCTTAGACAGTCATTTGAAAATAGTCTGCTTTGACACTAGTTGTCCCTTCTTACATTCACAAGACGTGAACAATTGATCCGATGTTCTGAAAGATTTGGTTCTCTAAAGATAGTACCTGAGTTGTCTGTGGACTTTCAAGGTATGGAGTATCATTTCTCCCTCATCTTTAGGTTCAGAAAAGAAAATGGGGAAGTGGATAGTTTGACCCAAAGTAAACTTGGATGCCTCTTTAGGCAAAAAGAATGATTAGTTCTCAAAGAAACCCTGTCCTTATGAAAAATGATGTAGGACTGACTCACCATAAGAGCTTACAACTCAGATACCCTTCTTGCAGAGGTCAGAGCAATCAATAAAACTGTTTTGCATGTTAAGAATCTGAAGTCAGCCAGATTAGCTTGTTCAAATGAAGCAAGTGTTAGTTTCTATAACACAAAATTAAGATTCCAAAGAGAGGTCATTGGTTTACTTGGAGGCCTCTTATGCAAAACAACTTTCAGGAACATTTTGACATATGACTGTCTTAAAAGAGGAGGATCCATGGTCAAACATGCTGAAGTGGCCGATAAATGAACCTTGATAGAGGAATAAGAAAGGCCATAGGATAGTAACTTACACAAAACCAGAGAACAACTTACCCTGAATGGGTGCTGGCCATGCTGTTGGTCCCAACTAGAAAACCTTTTCCATTTCTAATGTATGGTTTTCCAGTAGCAGGCTTTCTTGCCTCCATTAGTACCTTCTCAGAAAACCAGTGCCCAAAAGGAATCAAGACCCTATCATCCAGGCAGTTAATTAGAGATGACTGATGTCAGAGTGTATCAAACACCCATGTTCTTGTGTGGGTAGATCCATTCTATGAAGAAACTTGTGGTAATTTCCTTTGGCTGTTTCCAAAAGAAGAGAGAACCATGGTTGCCTGCACCAGAAGGGAGTCAATATAATGATTTTGGGGGATTCTATATGAATCTTCAGTAGTACACTGGATATTAGTGGACAGGGTGGAAATGCATACAGGAGCATACCAGCCCAAAGAAAAGAAAAGGCATCAGTCTTCCAGGCCTTCTTGCATGGAGTCCAGGAACAGAATTTTGCCAGTTGAATGTTCAGAAAGGAGACATGAGGTCTACCTGAGAAACTCTCCGCATGTGGAACAAACTAGGAAACTCCCCCAGATCTAGTTTCCATTAGTGAGGGTCCTACTCAGTTTGTCTGCCACACAGTTTTGCTCTGACAGAATGTATCATGCTTGTAGAGTGAGAGTATGCTGTGAAACTATTTCACAAGCTAACACGGAACTCTGCAAAAGGGTACAACCTGGTCCCCCTTGCTTGTTGATGTACCACATCACTGTGGTGTTGTCTGATTCCACTTGATGTGGTCCCAGGGACCAAGGATGGTTTAGAGAATTCATTTCTTTGATCAGGGCATCTTCTTGATATTTATGTGCTTCTATCTGTCCTTGGTGTCCCACAACCCCTGCACGTTTACCTCTCCTGAAGCTGCTCCCCAGGCAAAGGCTTAAGCATCTGTGGTGACTGGATGAAGAAAGAAAAAAAAAACTTGATTTAAGGATATCTGTTATCTACACCAAATGATTTCTCATCTGACAAACCCCAGTACTGGGATATGAAAAAAATAAAGAGTGTTGATGCTGGGGCAAAAGATATTTCAGATACCACTGTATCTTTTTCATCTGGAGTCTTGCCATTGGTATCATGCATGCATCAACCATGCAAACCAATATCCTGAGGTATTCCCTCTTGGTGACTGAAGACTAAGTGGAGAAACTTAGAAATGATCTAAATGATGATCTACCTTTTTCCTGTGAAATAAATGCTTTTGAACTGAAGTGTCTAGCTGACATCCCAGGAACACAATACTGTTTGAAGGAGTCAAGAAAGACTTTTGAATGTTCTCTTGGAATCAAAGCCTGTGCAAGAGATCATTCACCAAAGAGTGACTTTCCTGACATTTTGAAAAAGACACTGCAATGGTAAGCAAATCTTCTAGGGGGTTGGGAGGGTGGCCTAATGGTTAAGGTGTTTGCCTTACAAGCACAAGGTGCAGGGTTTGAGTCTCACAAGGGATAACTGGCTAGGCTTAAAATGGCTCGCAAGGGCAGTTAGCTTAGTACTAATCTATGAACCTATGAAATACAGCAAAATGTGTATACCCTGTAGCTTGCAATGAGCTATAACCGGAGCTAGACACTTTGTGAACACTCTTGGTGCAGTGGATAGTCTAAAGAGTAAAGGAGAGAACTGACAATATGATCCACACACTCAAAACCTTAACGCCTGAAGTCTGGATGAGTAGGTCTGTGATGATAAGCATGTCTTAAGTCTAGTGTTATCAGGAAGCTTGAAAAAGGAAGAAAAGGAAACAGGTTGTGAAATGATATCATTTTGAATTTGGGCATTATCACAAACAGGTATGGGAAAGAAAGATCAAAAACTGGTCTCCAAACACTTTTTTTCTTTGAGACTAGGAACATCTTTGAATAAAAAAACCCTTCTGCACCTGGGAAGGAAGAACTGGTTCTATCACTCCTTGGTGAAGCATGTGATACAGAACAGGTGGAAACAAAACAGTCTGATCTGCAGGATGATGAATAACCCATGGAAAGGAGGGATTACCTCCTACTCCTATCTGTAACCCTGATGAATAATTTTCAGAACTGACTTGTCTGAAACAAACTGTTGCCAAAGAGAAAAAGAGAGCTTCAGACTTTCTGTAAGAGAAAGACTGCCAGGGTGGGAGGGGGTCACAATGTCTTTTGAACAGTCATTCAGATTTGTTGGAGTGTCCTTGTTTTTGGAAGGTTTGAGGCTTCATTTTGGAACATACTTGTTACTTCTTCCTAAACATTTATTTTCCTGAATTCTGTTGAGACTGTGCATTCTGTGTTTTGCCAAGACTGGATGGGAAGAAAGAAAATCCCTTGGACAATTTGGAAAAGGAGGGTTGAAAAATCTTAAGAGAGTTCCTGAATCAGCTTGCCCATTTCATTACACATTTTGACCACCTCTGCAGCAGGGGGACCAAACACTAAATCTCTATCCAAGAAAGAGAATTTAAAATCACATTTTTAACATTATCTGGAAGGTTCTGAGAATGCAGCCAAGCAAAGCTCCTCAAAACCATACCAGTGGCCATAGCCCAGGAAGATGTATCACCTGAGTCATACGCATACTGCAAACAATGAGAGACCTGTATAATAGAAGAAACTAATTTGTTTTAAGCAGATTTTACTTCACATGAAGAAGCTGTAGATAAAACATTCCACATACTTTCACAATATGTCAGAATAAACTTTAATATATGAGCCTTACAGTTTAAATTTCTGAAATTCAAAGTTGCAGAAGCATATGCTTTTTCCCATACCTATCAATAATTTTCCCATTCTTATTAGAAAGAGTAAGATTTGAATTAAGTACGTACTTAGCAGCAGAAGAGTTATTTAAGGCTATAGCTGCTGGGTCAGTTTTTGGAATAGTGTATACAAATTTAAAGGACTGAGGAGCTTTATACATCCTATCTGCCATTTTAGGGACAGCTGGGTATCAGGAAAATTGCATGCAGTAAGACACACATCCTGTAAAGTAGACAGAATGGGAGGAATGTGTGTAGGTTCTGGAAACTCTTTCTGTAACAACTCATAGTATTTTTTTGAGGGACTGAGAAACCCCAGTGTTCTGTCACTGAAAACATTGGGCCAGTCTAGCAATAGTCTCAGAGAAAGAAACCCCACAAGGAGAATCAGAAAGAGAACTGTCCTTTGAGTCTGAATCAGAAATCTGAGGACAAAACCCTGAATCCATCCCTGCATCTTTTTGTTCAGACTGAGAATCTTGAATCTCTCCAGGAAAGGAGGCATCCCACTTTTTTGTTACCTTAAATGAATCTACAAGAAGGATTAATAACCTGAATCAAACCCTGAGTCAGTCCCAGTAAACTACTTCTATCCAAAGAAATTTGAGGAGGAGTAGATACATACTTGTTTTTCTGTTTGTTTTTGACTGGAAAAATGGATCCAACTGTGTTACTAATGGCAGCCGCAGCTTTCCCAGGAATGGGCATAACATTCTGACACAGAAGGGAAACCTTCCCTGTTCCCTCTCCCAGGACTGACAAGAGTGGTTCTCCCTTGACCCCCCCCAGTCCATCGTGACTGTAGGTGCTACACCAGAGGGATCCAGGGTAAAAGATGAGTGGCCAAAGCAGAGTTACCCACCTGTGGCAGAGGCAAATTACTGGCCTGCTGTGATGGCAAAGGCTGTTTGCTTAACCTTTTTTTTTTATGGCTGGTAGAAGGAAAGATCATGGTGGTGACAATCCGTTCCATGATCAGTATGAAAATTCTGCCTCTATCATTGGGAAAACAATCAACAGTGCCAGTAAAACTACCAGTCCAAAAAAGTTACTTTTTTGATAGAAAGTACACAGGGAAAAGCAGTTTCAAACACTATGGCAAGCCCACAACATTAAAATCAACACAATTTCTCCACAGAAAATATTTTATCAGTTAGATAATGCTACTTTTAAACTGACATAAATGACAAGTGCTCTGTTTAATACTGCATTATAGTCTTAAGGTAATCCATTAAAATACAACACTCCTAGCTTTAAAATAACTTTCCTGAAGTAATTAAACATCAGTAAAAATAAGAAAATTGAAGTTTTTTTCCCCCAAAGGGACCTTATCTGTCCAGATAAGGAAAGCACAAGCAAAATCAAAATCCTCAAGAAAAACTCCAGAGGTTTAATTTATTTAGAATTGAGTTATCCTCTTTCATTCAGAAAGTAATAATTTGGAGTTCATCAGAATGTTTGTTCAAATATTAATGAAATGTTTAAACAAACTTCACACAAAATCACATTTATGAAATGAATGCAACTGTAATAACTTAGACTATTGTATATTCTTGTATTCTTATGCAATTAACAAAGCTGTTGTATATTCTGATGTTAACTCAGAACCTATTGTAGATGATTATTTGTTTATTTATGTGGTTATTTGTTTGTTTGCTTTTTATGAAAAAAATACAATTTAGCCAATCACTTTTTAACTAGAAACTGTTGTGGAAGAACATTTTAACAAATTGTAACTTTAATTTAAAGAAGCACTACATCTGGATTTGATTTCAAAATCTGCACCTTTAGAGTGTATGACTTTGGCTAGACATTAAAACTTTAATATTTCATGACAAAATTAATTTATTATTCTCTGAGTGTGAAGACGAATGGATGTTCCTGAAATACTATGAACAGGGTACAATTTAACCATCATCCATTTTTTGTGGATTAGGATCCACTGTAAGTATAATGTGTAAGATTCAAATCCAAAACAAACATAGGTTAGTACTAAGCTAACTGCCCTTGCAAGCCATTTTAAGCCTAGCCAATTATCCCTTGTGAAACTTGAACCCTGCAACTTGCGTTTGTAAGGCAAACACCTTAACCATTAGGCCATCCTCCCAACCCCTGCAACAAAGTTGCGTAAGAAATAACAAGCAAATCTATAAATGCTACACAAAGGAAAATGTAGTGATGTCTGTGATGCTGCCAGCCCAGTTAGCTGGGATTTTGTAAATAATTCTATGTCATTTGTGAATGTTGCAATGGTTTATACAGAACTATATTTTATGTACTGAGCTTCAAGAATGTAACCACAGCATATCCTGCTGGAACATAGAAGATTAACTTACAAAACTTCAAGAACATAAGTTGAAATTAAGTGCTTCATGATGTGCTGTAAAAGTTAATTAACTCAGCAAGAAGACAGGATGTCTAGAGCTAGAAGTTTTTTCTATTGTCTTGGAGAGAAGTATTTACTATGTTTAAAATGTAAAGTGTTTTATTGCTCTCTGACTTCCTAGCAGCTGCACATCTGTGAGATATGTAGTTCTCACACAAAGATGTTAAAAATTCTGTTAGTATCTGTTAGCCTGGGAACTGAAGGCAAGTGACAAAGATTGATGTAGTCCAAGTTGACCCAACATAATGTTTGATAGTAATTTAAGAACTCTCTCAGAGAAATACTGTGCATTTTGCATCTTGTGTTGGACCTAGCAAGAACATTCATTCATCTGCATTTGCCTTGCTAATAGTAAATAACTAGGGTGCAGTAATTTCTTTTAGAAATAGTAGTAATATAGTAAAGATTAGTTTAGATGTTTTCTATATTTATTTAAGACTGTCCTGCAATGTTGTTTTAGAATATTTCCTGTGATTCTAAACTCTGAAGTGACTGTGTTTGTTATTGAGTATTGTTTTGTTCTTTTATTATTATTAAATATATTTAAACCTTTTAATTGTGGCTGGTTTGTTTAGAGATATTTAAGCTCTTAGGGTACTTGCATATGTATTTGGCAACACTGTACAGGCCACTCCTAAATAGCCTTACTCTTGGTCACACTTACCATTTGGATAATAGTAACAGGGTCACCCTATGTAAGGGACTTAAGTAGCTGATAAGAAGGGGTTGGTGGCAGTGATAACTACCTTACACTCTGGGCAGAAGGAGGCAAAAATAGTAAACCTGTGCATCCTTCCCCAGGTGTGTGTGTGTGTGTGTGTGTGTGTGTGTGTGTGTGTGTGTGTGTGTGTTTGTATATAAATAAAATCTCAAAGTGTGTGTTTGTCAGCTACTTGGGCAGGGACATGAAGCACTGGTTGGACAGAAAGTGTGCTGGAGGTCTTGGCTTGATCCCTCAGCTGAGATCGTAACCCTATAGCTGTGCCAGTGGGGAGTCTTATTGGGGATCTGGAGAAAGAGGGAGAAACCAGTCCCAGGCTGACTTTGATCTCTGTGTGCTATTAAGGGAAATTGCACTTTACTGTGTGTGTACTTGTCATCCTCCCATTGTGTACATCGTTCACTGTTGCCAGTGGTGAGGATTGAGGCTCCTTGATTACTGGGCCAGTGCAGGGGCGTTACAATGTCATAACCATAAGTTCAACATACTAATTAATGTAAAAAAGGAAGGAAAAAATAGAAGCCTACAGCTTATTTCCTTCTTTTATTCAAGATATTAAGTGAGGCTAATGGTTCTGTATTGAGGGTGGTCTCATCACAATTTGTTTCCTGATTGAAGATCTGTGAACCATGAAAATCCTGAGATAATAGCTGAGTATATTAGCTTGCTGGCTTTCAGTTGTGATGCAGAGAAATTTTCCACATCCACTGGTCTCTTCAATGATGCAATTACAGTGTCCTGTGAAATACATTGAATGGCTGGAAAGCAAAGACAGACACTAAAGATGAGCTTGTAACATTTTTAATGAAGTAAACTCATGCTTTTTGCTTCTGGTATAAAGCATTGCTGTAGTCTGAAACAATGCTTACTGCAATTCCTGCTGCTTTAGTGTTGCTTCTAATGTCTCTAATGTTTTTTTATGATTAAGTCTTGATCTAAATATTATACACATTTATGTATGAAATGTCTTGGGGCTCCCATTTAAGTTGCTATCAGAGATAACGTGGGATCTTTCTATATTTGGGGGTAATTTATACCTTTCATCTGTCCAGAATTTCACAGAATGTCCAGATTGCGGTCTCATATTTTTGGTCTGTTCCTCATGAAATTTGTGGTTTTCAGACAAATCATTGAGGATGGAAGTCATTAAATAATAACAGATATTTGAGTTTCAGACTACATATCCTTATAAAAATGTATATGCTATTACAAATTTGTTGTTGTAGTTACTTTCTTAGTTTATAAGAAAACATTTCAAAATCTGTCCCTGATTTTGAGCCTTTGCTCCTTCATTATTCTGGGCTTTATTCAGAAGTCTTGCACTAAGAACCTGAAAGGTATGGCCTAATTCTACTGGTAATGTTATTGTTGTTGTTGTGTCTTTTGGCTTTTCCCGGTTAGTGGTTGCCACA